>NC_084548.2:51205000-51245000 GCF_033978685.3 Nerophis lumbriciformis
GAACGTAATACCATCTTGTCATTTGTAATGTCTAATAAAAAAAGACTATAGATAAACGTTATTCATATGTTTATAGACAGATTTTTTTTTTTTTTTAATTCTTTAATAACATCAACTTGTCAGCTTTTTGTCATTACATGATGCCTTTATCTCTATTTTTACATTTTGATAGAGAGAGATTTTATTTATTTATTTTTTTAAGTGATGCACATTTATATGTAGATGTAGATGCTGTATCGGGACAGATCCATTAAGAGTTTGAGCAGAAATATGTTGTATAGTAATTAACTATACACAATAAAACATTAACAAAATGCTGTGTCACATGAATGATTTTTGAAGTAACACCGTGACTTTAGTAACATAAAAAAAAACACAATTAATGTAAAAAAACCCAACTTGTGTTTACTTTTTGATATCAAAATAAAACACAAAGCAGTTTGGCTAATGAAGATGAAGTCTACTAAACAGGCTTTGTTCTTCTCCAACACCTCCCTAGTGTTTCAGTGCAACAGTTTGGCCAACAAAAAAAAACCCAGAGTGATCCCTCCCACATCGAATAAACAATCTTCATAGCCAGTGTTCAATTCGATGAGATGACAAAACATTTTAGCCAGTATTGATGTTATTTGAACACTGATACAGTTTGCAGTTAAATAAAGGAGTGAACATCCCAGTAAACAAAGTAAAGACTTAATAAACAAGTTGTGACAACGTTCACGACACATCGCCTCAAATAGTTTCCTCCTTTGCTGTATACTTTTAGTGTGGGGACAAGTGCGTCTGTCTCCTATATTGTCCACACCTGTCTCCATCTAAACACAGCAGTGCACTCTTAAACACACGACAGGAAGCGAGGGAAAATGGCGTTAAACCAAGAACTTGGCTCGGTTTACTCCGAGGGGAAATCTCCGCAGCAAAGCCGGTGTCGTTGATCCGCCATGATTATCCAGCCAAACACAGCGAGTGCGCATGCGCCTGACTTCGTGTTGCCGAAAATACATTAATAAATGACGGTTTTTTGGTTAATAAAAATTAAACGGTACTACTATCGCAAATTATCATTACACCGTTTACTGTTACATCCCTCATCCATTAACAAGTAAAAAGTCAAGGGCGGTCACGGCATGTTCTTGCCGCAAATGTTTGTCAATTTTTTGGACATTACGGCGAAAGACGAGGGCGTTTGCAGCACCTACTGTGGTTGCCGCGGGAAAATTCGAGCCCTGCATAATGGAACAATGTTTTTTTCCTGTGAGCAACACCACGGGGTAATAAGTCATGAAGTACACGTGTAGAGTATTGACCCTGTACATGCTGGAGGGCCCCTCAAACACCTTGTACCACTTGCACACTTGACAGTGTACAATGGCGAAAGAGTCTTCATGCTGACTGAAATAGCCCGAGTGACAAATATGTCATATGTCATGTTGCTGAAATACCTGGCTGTCTCTGAGCTTTTAGTTGTGCTCCTAATGGAGAGAAGTTATCTTATTACGCTGACTAAAGACGCACATGCCTTCAGCTGCCACCTCCTGCCTTTTTCCAGCTCATTAACTGCTATTGTCAGTTTGGATTTTTTTTTATTACCTAAAAGAATTGCACTGTACTGCATTGTAAACCCTTTCCCTTTCTGTAGGTTCAAAGAAGTGCCTTTGTGTTTTGTTGTCATGGAAACAGTCGGAAAGGTGGAGTTTAGAAATGTGGGATGCAGCTATTTCCCTCAAAGCAGAGTGGATTGTCACTACACACTAAGCGCACTACACAACTGGGCCAGTAGTGACTGGATAGGACTCTTCAAGGTACTGTTGTGTTCACACATTCAGAGTATATGTGAAACATGTGTTTGTGACCATTAGTATTTTTTTTTTGTCAACAGGCGGGATGGTCATCGGTGAAGGACTACCACACATTTGTTTGGGCTCTAGTCCCAGCTGACTATGAAGAGGGCACAGAGGTCAACTGCTGTGTTCAATTCCATGGTACTTGTTTTTTCTTAATCAAAATCCCATAATTTGACCATCTTAACTAGTACAAAATGGGTTGGAAAACATGGCTACTAACAAGTGGCAATCAAGTTGCTGATCAATAAGAAAGCTACATTTAGAGTGTTATCTACTGTACCACTACTACAATAAAATATACATTGACCAGACACTTTATTTGATGCACAAACACAATCGATTGAGACCATTTCAAGAGCTTTAGCAATCATAAGGGTGTCCAAAGAATAGAAAAAATCATGTTATTGTCATCAAATATCAGAGCATGACGGAAATACAGGTGGCTGCTCTGTAAGTTGCAGCTGGAATACAATATAAACAACAATTAACATGCTAAAAATAAATTAATGAATACCAGAAACAAACAGCAGTGCAAGAGTGTAAAAACGTGTAGCTATGGGGACAGATTCAGTATCTTAGTGGCCCGCGGGTAAAAACTACTTTTGTGTGGCCGAAATCTCTTCCCTGATGGCAGCAGGTTGAACAAGTGCTGACCAGGGTGAGAGCTGTCTGCCAGGCTTTTCTTTGCGCAGCGAGAGCGAGCAATGTCCTGTAGGGAGGGCAGAGGGCGGCTGATAATATTCTCCCCGGTCCTGGTCACCCTCTTCCGGGCCGTCCTGTCTGCAGCAGAGCAGGCAGCAAACCACACAGTTACGATAAAAATATACTTGCAGTTTCTCTTCATGTTGGTACCTCCACAGCACACAAAGGAATTTAAGTCTTTGTTGTGCCTTTTTGACCAGTGCTGGAGTGTACACAGTCCATGTGAGGTGCTCCAAGATGTGTGTTCTCAGGAACTCAAAGGCTCTGGACTTTTATGCAAATTGTTGTGGATCAAAGTTCTGGGGGAGGCAGGCTTTGATATATTGGAAAACACGTCTTTCAAAACATTTCATAACCACTGACGTCATTTTTTAATGCATTCTAACTCGTAAATAAATGTCCGCTTTCAACATGACCAATTGAACGTCCTTTAAACCCAATAAATAACCATCCAAAAACTGCCAACAATAATCCATTTACATTCCGCAACTTGAATATTACCCAAGTATTAGTGATATTGTTGTTATAAGTGCCAACGCAGACAAACTATCTATAGGGACGCCGTGATCACAAGCTTGTGTGCCTATATTGACAGAGTGCTAAGCTGCTTTCTCACTTACTTGGTTGTGGAAGTTTATTGTAGATCATAAAGATAGCAGAAGGATGAGGACTTATTTCGATAAGTTAATACACTTTGACAGCCAATTTAGACCCAAAAATGGCGGGGACGGCATTAAAAGACACTTGGTTCCACCCCCCTTTTCTTTGCGGGGATTATGAGTCATTCTTCGTCTAAATGGGAATATAAAAAGATTCTATCAGTCGGCATACAAATGACAGCAGACATTGTACAGTAAGTGATGTTTTATTATGTTTGTTGGCGTCATAAAGTCTGCAGTGAGCAATAATCAGTGCTGTTTTTGGGTGAGAAAAAGTACAAACAGCATTTTTTTTATTAATGAGCTGTCTATGCTTAAAATGAGCAAAACACTTACAAATTCAATTTTATTATACATGTGCCTTTTACTACATTACATATACTGTATATGTACAGCATGTACAGTATATAAAATCTTAATTGAGATGTTTGGATGTTTTTTAAGGGATTTTATAGGCAGAATAGAACTGTTCCCATAGGCTCCATTGTAAGCAGAATTTTAATCCCATTTATTTACTAATTAGAATGCATAAAAAGAAAACATTTTTTTGTTCTTGTCTTACATAGGGATTGTGAATGATAGGAAAAATTCCCCCCAAAAAGTGCAGTTCCGCTTTAAAACAGGGCGGGACTTGTGCCAGGGATGAGTTGAATAACCTTGTCAGTACTCCTGCCAGCTGGTTTGCACAGTCCCAGAGCACCTTGCCCAGTATGCCATCCGGCTAAGCCGCTTTACACGGGTGTATGGGCTTCTTTTGGTGTACTTGGAGGACAAGCAGTTGAGGACTAAAGGGTAGAAGGGGGATCTGGGGTGTGGACTAGCCCTGCTGTATTGCTCTGTTACCCGAGTGTAATTCAGAGTTTCGGGCCATCTAAAGTGATTTTACCTCTTGAGGTCCTCACAGTTTCTGCTTATTCACAGTGACAGTGTCTGTACAGTGTCTAATATACGACAGCATAGCATCTGTCCTCTCCTGTAGCTCCAGATGGTCAAACACTGACCATGCCGTGGTCTGGAAGCAGTCCTGCAGCTGCATATTGTCAAAATAAAATCAAAGAGAAAAACAGTAAAAGTGTAAAACAAAGAGCAAAATACTATCTAATGAGAAAGAGCTTGAATTTTAATACTAACAACTAATAATATGCTCTTCACTAGAGATGAAAATCTTTGGGCACCTTACGATTCGATTATGATTCAGGGCCTATGACTCAACTATAAATCGATTATTTATACATCAATTATTATTATGTTGTATATTTTCATTATATTGTGTATTGTTAATATATTGTATATTATCATGATATACTATTATGAAATGTATTACATTTAAATATGAATAATACAATATGTCGGCAAGGCTCCTCCTTTAGCCACTGACATATTTCAGGTTTTTTGATGTAGTGCGCGCAGCATGGAAGACCAGATACGTGAGAACTGTAGTAGCCTGCTAAGTGAAAAAATGGATAAACATCCCTACTTGGTGAGCAGGCATTTTTCATTTAATTTCTGTGTAAAACCACAGAATGCTCAGACACTTTGGCCTAAGCCATAAAAATGTGTCTCAAAGACGTGTGTCGTCAATCTATGGCCGTCATCTGGACTGTATTGTTGTTATTGTCTTTACTGATTTAAATCTACTTGCTAATTTCCTCTTCTCAGCCTGTTACTCTCTGTTGTACTGCAGTTTCTATTAGCCTTCTGCCATAGTGTACAAGGCATTTATTATTTTGTTGTTTCACTACTTCATATTCAAGTTACTTTAGTGCCGCGGCGAGCATAGCTTGTCCTCTCCTCCTGCCTCCTTTTCGTGCTAACTTAGCTAACCCGTAATGTCAAAAGAATATTAGCTAATGGTTTTCCTATGTTAGTTACAACCAAACCTAGCACTAACGTTTAGAGAACATTCCTATTATTTCTGTATATTAGAACCGTCTGTATTACTTTATTTAACATATGTAGATAATCAATGTTTGGACGTTTGTCCATCGATTTTTGAATTGCCCATGTTGTAATCGTGATGCATCGGAGAATTGATCATTTTTCCCACTGCTACTTTTCACCTTTAACAGAAAAATAACAATATTTTGTCTTTAAATATGTATAAAATGTCTTTTTTTTTTTTTTTAGCATTTTTTAAATAAAACAACAAAAACATCATTTATTTATATATATGTATATATACTGTAGGGGTGTAACGATTCAAATTCGATATTTGTGGTTGCCGATACGGTTCAGGGATGATATTATTTTTTTAGAACAATATGATCATAAACGATACATTGCAGGGGAAATGTCCTGTATTCCTGTTATTTATTGTAAGGGAACAAGATATAAATGAATTATGGATACAAACAAGCAAGTAAACAACAATTAAAGGCCAAAGCATTCAAATTATATTTGAATAAAGTGTAACCAATACTTTAGGTTGATTTATTAACAAGAGGGAAGTAATATCTGCTCACATTTTTAACATTTAAGCAATAAAAAATTAAAAAAACTACAGTAACCAACATTTTAACAGTAGCTAAATAAAGATTCTTGACCCGGTCTGGCATAGCTGATGAAAGACAGCGTCCCAAGTGTGTGGAAGCATGTATCGCTCCTCATCCCTGTTGATGGTGTAGGCTCCTCGCTTCCTAATTTCCATAGCCTCCTTGTTCCATATCTTGGGTTTCTTTCTTTCTGATGAAATGACTTTTCCTTGGCTGCCAGTTGTTGTGTTGTGGCTTCATAGTGTTATGTTCCAGAAGTCAGTCAGAAGTCAGTCCGTCACCTTAACTATTTTGTCGGTCGCATCCTTTGTGGCTTAAAGTTGTGTTGTGGATTTATATTATTGTATCGTGTCGTTTGTATTTGTTGTGGCTTTTGCAATTGTGCTGTAGATGAAAGTCT
Source organism: Nerophis lumbriciformis (assembly GCF_033978685.3). NCBI lineage: Eukaryota > Metazoa > Chordata > Actinopteri > Syngnathiformes > Syngnathidae > Nerophis > Nerophis lumbriciformis. Next base: position 51,211,098 of record NC_084548.2, read on the forward strand.
TTATGTTGTAATTAATGATATTGTCTTGTGGTTGTCGTTTGCGTTATGTGTTATGACCTTTCTCGACCACCGTAGACCACCCGTAATACACTGTGTGTGTGTGTGTGTGTGTGTGTGTGTGTGTGTGTGTGTGTGTGTGTGTGTGTGTGTGTGTGTGTGTGTGTGTGTGTGTGTGTGTGTGTGTGTGTGTGTGTGTGTGTATGTATGTATGTATGTATGTATGTATGTATATGTATGTGTGGGAAAAAAATCACAAGACTATTTCATCTCTACAGGCCTGTTTCATGAGGGGGGGGGGGGTACCCTCAATCATCAGGAGATTTTAATGGGAGCATTCGCATACCATGGTTTATATAGGGCACAGAGTGGGTGGGTACAGGCTGGCGTAGGGGCGTGGTGATTGGCTCATGTGTTACCTAGGAGGTGTTTCCGTCTATGGCGGCATGCTGTTACAATTTCGCTGCGCTTGTTGAGGGATGACAGGTCTGGACGGTAAATAATAAACAGTTTCTCTTTCAAGCATAGGTTGCATCTTTTATTACCACTATTGTAAGGTGTGCTGGATGCAAGAATTTGCCATGTTATTGAATATTCAACATTATTGTCTTTGAGGTCCCAAATGTGTTTGCTGAGTTCTGTGGTATTTCGCAGGTTTTGGTTCCTGAAAGAAGCCTTACACCCAAGACCAGGGGTTCTTAACCCTTTTGACCTCGGGGCTACAGTTCTACAAAGGGACTCTGGTCTGACCCAACTATTTACACTGAATTAGTAATCTTACTCTTGATTTTAATTATATTCAATAATTTTATATAACCTACTTACAGTTTAAAACCTTGTCAAATTATTAAAAAACCATGTGTTAATCACAAATATTATTTATTTAACACAAACTTTAGTCTTAGATCAGGCTGAATAGAAAAATAAGAACTAACCAAATATACTGCATAAGAAGACTCATAAATAACTTATGGAAAATTTAAAAAAAAAAAAAATTACAATTATGTTGTGCTAGTATAAATAAACTAAATAACATTTAATGTTTTTGAATAAACTGTCAATAAAATTTAAGTGCCAATGAAAATAAAGCTTCTACACTTTAATCATAATTTTTACACATAAGAAACTTTTCTATGACTCCAGCAACAGATTTCTTGTGTTTGTTTTGAGATTGTCATTACTGCCACCAGTGGCGGAAAGGTGTATTACAACCTATCACCGCTGCAGCCCATACGGACCACATATGAAAAACAGATATTTCTGGCGGCTCACTAAGAGGCGCTAGATTGGTCTTAAACTGGAGGTGTGTATGATAATTAAAACCCAGTGCCAATACAAATCCAGAAAAAAATTAGCAGGCTTTTTAGAGTGGAGCACCAACAGTAGTACTAGTCATTCAGTGCTACAACCACTCAAAATTTAATAAAAATGAACGATGGCAATAATATGCATTTTCCACATTACATACACTTACACAATCTATGAATAGCCAGTATGCGAATGCTATGAAACGCCGCCATTACAAAAATATTGCATTACTGCACCTTTTTACAATGTAGCGAAATTATATACGGTACTTTTTAATTGTATACATCTCTGACTGTATGGTTTAGGGGTGTCCAAACATTTTTCACCAAAGGCTGCCTACTAAAAAGTCTAAGTATCCAGCGGTCATTTTGATAAATATATATATATATATATATATATATATATATATATATATATATATATATATATATATATATATATATATATATATATATATGTCTTAATAAGGTTATCCAAAAAATAGTGCTCGATACCGTAGTAGAGCGCAATATATGTATGTGTGGGAAAAAAATCACAAGACTATTTCATCTCTACAGGCCTGTTTCATGAGGGGGGGTACCCTCAATCATCAGGAGATTTTAATGGGAGCATTCGCATACCATGGTTTATATAGGGCACAGAGTGGGTGGGTACAGGCTGGCGTAGGGGCGTGGTGATTGGCTCATGTGTTACCTAGGAGGTGTTTCCGTCTATGGCGGCATGCTGTTACAATTTCGCTGCGCTTGTTGAGGGATGACAGGTCTGGACGGTAAATAATAAACAGTTTCTCTTTCAAGCATAGGTTGCATCTTTTATTACCACTATTGTAAGGTGTGCTGGATGCAAGAATTTGCCATGTTATTGAATATTCAACATTATTGTCTTTGAGGTCCCAAATGTGTTTGCTGAGTTCTGTGGTATTTCGCAGGTTTTGGTTCCTGAAAGAAGCCTTGTGATTGTTCCATCTGGTTTTGAATTCTCCCTCGGTTAATCCTACATATGTGTCGGATGTGTTAATGTCCTTGCGTATTACCTTAGATTGGTAGACAACTGATGTTTGTAAGCACCCCCCGTTGAGAGGGCAATCAGGTTTCTTTCGACAGTTACAGCCTTTGTTGGTTTTGGAGTCGCTCTGTCTGGGGGCCGACGGCTCATTTGCAATTGTTTTGTTGTGGTTTGAGATGATTTGTCGTATATTGTTCATGCAGCTGTAGCTCAATTTAATGTTGTTCTTGTTGAATACTTTTCTTAGGGTGTTGTCTTTGGGAAAGTGTTTGTCAATCAGATTGAGGAATTTGTGTCCAATGTTAGTTGAGACGTTTTTGCTGTATGGGGGGTTGTACCAGATGATGTCGTTTCATTTTCTGTTCTTTTTTGGCTGGTTTCCTGGCGTGGGTTCATAGGTGAGGGTGAAATTGTATCCGCTTTCATCAAGGGCTTTTTGGTACGGGGGGGTTGCTTGGTCAAATTCAGCTTTGCTAGATGACAGCATCGATAGCCTTTTATTGATTCCGGTAGGTATTCTTTTCGTGGTGGTGGGTGGGTGGTTGCTGTCATGGTGCACGTATTGGAGTGTTGTGTTGGGTTTCGTGAATGGTTGGTAGCTGTTATTTCTCAGGTTGAAAGTGACGTCAAGGAAGTTGACGGTTTGCTTGTTGGCTTCAATCGTGATCCGTAGGCCGTTCTCTTTGAAAATTTGGCATATGCGCTTCTTGGTATTCTCGCTGCTCCTTGGCGAGGCGCGGCACACTGCCAGTCCGTCATCACGGTAAATACCAAGGTTCAGATTGAGGCTAGCGAGCTGGGAGAGGAGGAAACTCCCAACGAGTTCACACGTTTCTGCTCCGTCAAAACTTCCCATAGTGACGTCAAATGTTGCATTGTTCTTTTTTTGCCATGGTGTACTGTTGTGGATGAGAATGGAGTTTTTTGCGTGGATGATGATGTTTCTTTCGTTGCCTGTGATTGAGTCGTAGTCTGAGGCGAAGTCTAGTGCTTGAGTCAGTAGGTCTTGCGTGATGGAAGGGTAAAATTCTTCGATATCAAAGGAGATAAAGTTGTGCTGTTGTTTGTCTTGGATGTTGTTGAACCATTTGATTACTGCTGCTGTATTTCTCCATTGGTTGAGTGGTGTTTTGTCCTTTGATTTTTGTGCTGACTCTGTCCAGGATTATTTTGCTGATTTTTCCTATTTCAGATTTAGTTGGGTTTATTAGTCGGCATGTTGGGTTATTTGCGAAGTTGGGTTTGTGGTCCTTCAATGTGATGAAGGCTTCCTTGTTGGCTGTGGCGTCCACCCTGTCCTCAATGTCCAGTTCAGCCGCGATCCTTTTATTTTCCAGGTGGATGTTCTGTAAGGTGTTGGGTTGCGCTTTTTTGTATGATTTGGTGATGCTTCTGCCCAGTAAGGTGTGATGTTCTGGTATGTCCATTCTGTAGAAGTTTGTGGTTTTATCGGCAGCAATGATGAGGTTGTTTACTTTCTTGATGCGCTCCTTTTCATTTTTCAGCTTGGTGAGGAGTGGGTTGCGGATTGGCTTGAGTTTGACTGATTGTATCATTTTGAGCATGTCGTTCTCAAAATCCTTTAGTTCCTCAACTGTGGGTGGGTTCTTGGTAGATTTGAATCCGTAAGTTTTCACCCACCACCACGAAAAGAATACCTACCGGAATCAATAAAAGGCTATCGATGCTGTCATCTAGCACAGCTGAATTTGACCAAGCAACCCCCCCGTACCAAAAAGCCCTTGATGAAAGCGGATACAATTTCACCCTCACCTATGAACCCACGCCAGGAAACCAGCCAAAAAAGAACAGAAAACGAAACGACATCATCTGGTACAACCCCCCATACAGCAAAAACGTCTCAACTAACATTGGACACAAATTCCTCAATCTGATTGACAAACACTTTCCCAAAGACAACACCCTAAGAAAAGTATTCAACAAGAACAACATTAAATTGAGCTACAGCTGCATGAACAATATACGACAAATCATCTCAAACCACAACAAAACAATTGCAAATGAGCCGTCGGCCCCCAGACAGAGCGACTCCAAAACCAACAAAGGCTGTAACTGTCGAAAGAAACCTGATTGCCCTCTCAACGGGGGGTGCTTACAAACATCAGTTGTCTACCAATCTAAGGTAATACGCAAGGACATTAACACATCCGACACATATGTAGGATTAACCGAGGGAGAATTCAAAACCAGATGGAACAATCACAAGGCTTCTTTCAGGAACCAAAACCTGCGAAATACCACAGAACTCAGCAAACACATTTGGGACCTCAAAGACAATAATGTTGAATATTCAATAACATGGCAAATTCTTGCATCCAGCACACCTTACAATAGTGGTAATAAAAGATGCAACCTATGCTTGAAAGAGAAACTGTTTATTATTTACCGTCCAGACCTGTCATCCCTCAACAAGCGCAGCGAAATTGTAACAGCATGCGGAAACACCTCCTAGGTAACACATGAGCCAATCACCACGCCCCTACGCCAGCCTGTACCCCCCCTCATGAAACAGGCCTGTAGAGATGAAATAGTCTTGTGATTTTTTTCCCACACATACATATATTGCGCTCTACTACGGTATCGAGCACTATTTTTTGGATAACCTTATTAAGACATATATATATATATATATATATATATATATATATATATATATATATATATATATATATATATATTTATCAAAATGGCCGCTGGATACTTAGACTTTTTAGTAGGCAGCCTTTGGTGAAAAATGTTTGGACACCCCTAAACCATACAGTCAGAGATGTATACAATTAAAAAGTACCGTATATAATTTCGCTACATTGTAAAAAGGTGCAGTAATGCAATATTTTTGTAATGGCGGCGTTTCATAGCATTCGCATACTGGCTATTCATAGATTGTGTAAGTGTATGTAATGTGGAAAATGCATATTATTGCCATCGTTCATTTTTATTAATTTTTGAGTGGTTGTAACACTGAATGACTAGTACTACTGTTGGTGCTCCACTCTAAAAAGCCTGCTAATTTTTTTCTGGATTTGTATTGGCACTGGGTTTTAATTATCATACACACCTCCAATTTAAGACCAATCTAGCGCCTCTTAGTGAGCCGCCAGAAATATCTGTTTTTCATATGTGGTCCGTATGGGCTGCAGCGGTAATAGGTTGTAATACACCTTTCCGCCACTGGTGGCAGTAATGACAATCTCAAAACAAACACAAGAAATCTGTTGCTGGAGTCATAGAAAAGTTTCTTATGTGTAAAAATTATGATTAAAGTGTAGAAGCTTTATTTTCATTAGCACTTAAATTTTATTGACAGTTTATTCAAAAACATTAAATGTTATTTAGTTTATTTATACTAGCACAACATAATTGTAATTTTTTTTTTTTTAATTTTCCATAAGTTCTTTATGAGTCTTCTTATGCAGTATATTTGGTTAGTTCTTATTTTTCTATTCAGCCTGATCTAAGACTAAAGTTTGTGTTAAATAAATAATATTTGTGATTAACACATGGTTTTTTAATAATTTGACAAGGTTTTAAACTGTAAGTAGGTTATATAAAATTATTGAATATAATTAAAATCAAGAGTAAGATTACTAATTCAGTGTAAATAGTTGGGTCAGACCAGAGTCCCTTTGTAGAACTGTAGCCCCGAGGTCAAAAGGGTTAAGAACCCCTGGTCTTGGGTGTACCCCCTCAATTGGGATAGGCGCCAGCTTACCCGCCACACTAATGAGGATAAGTGGTGTAAAAATGGACGTCGAACTTGAAAAACAACATAGGGCAGTCATAATATTCAACACAATATTGCAAAAGCTTCTAATGATTTCAACCATTAAACAAAGACATAAAACATAGTCTGCTGACTGACAAAAGTACAACAACCAAGGCTCACTTTTATTAAGGTTTTTTTTAGGTTTCCCAATTCCCACACTCATATTAAATGCATTAAATGAAATCCCTCCTCAGGGTGTAAAGATAATTTTGCCTCTGGAATAATTGACCACTCATTTATGGAAACAGATCCTTACTTTTTAAAAGCAAAACTCTAAATGTTAGTTACTTGTCACATTCAACATTCTATTAAAATGTTACTGTAACATACTATTTGAAAATACACTGGCATTGTTAAATAAAATCATACTTTTGTTGGTCTTTTTGTGAATAGGACACACTCATTTGATTCTTGAGTCTGTCTTCAGACAGGACGTTGAGTAACGACAATGGCAAAGGCAATGTCTCAAAGCAGACGGTTTGAGACCGTTAACAGGACACTCCAATGTTCACTAGGTTCCAGTCTGTCATTGACCACTGATAAGCATGATTCAGTGTGAAGGGCATGTGTACAGCAGATGAGGCATTGACCTATGTCGGAGGCATTTATCACATACCAAGGCATACTGTTTATGCTGTTCTTCATTGTAAAAGTAGAATAAACTCCAAAGAAACTGCTGATTGTTTTTTCATCACCAGCAAAGCAGTAATTTATAGAGATTGCTGGCCCCATGTTGATTCATGTTGGTGCAGTGAATTACAAAACAGCTCATAAAAACACTTTGGTGCATAACTTCCTGTCAGCAGTGCCATTCTCCTCCCCTTGGTGCATGATTTCTCTTGAAAGTATTTCCCCTGAATTGACATTTGTACTTACTTTAGAGTCTGTATGGAGTCACTGGAGCAGGCCAGACTGGTTGCATTAGGAATCAGGTTCAGATCTGTTGGAAGATATAACAAAACAATATACTGCATTAAGTTGATTTAACAAAGCAATGTAGTTTTGCCATCAATTAGCTCAGGCTGCTGCTGCTACTGAAGTGATAATAAATTGGATACCAATTGTGTACCTGTTCAAATGACAATTATGAACAATAATTCACCGAAACCCATATCAGAGTCCAAACGAACGTTCACTTATAAATAAAAGTTGTTTAGCTGTTTAGTAAAACATGTACACAACCATCTTTCGAATGTTTATTTTTTGCTAGAGCTAGACTAGCGCCACTGTGCTTAGTTTAGCTAGCATGTCAGTTGCTAGCTGAACCTCCATCTTTCTGAACAGTTAATCCACACCTTGGTAAAACACAGGAATGTAACAATGATAACGAAGACCCAGCAAAAGAAAATCATTGGTAATGTTGGTGTGTTACAAAGGTTTATAAGTTGAGCTGAGTTTGAGTTTATTTTGAACATGCAAGCATGTTCGGGTATGACAGAGCAGCAAAAGGCAGGTCTTTAATGTCCGGCTCACCTGCACCGTTGAATCGAGTGTTTCCTCTAGTTGTTGAAACCGGAAGAAAAGCACCAATATGGCCATATATATCGATTTTTGCTCCACGTTTTTTTGTAAATTTAATTTGGTGGTAGTTCTTAACAAGTTTTCAAACCTAACATTTACTTTAGCTCGATGTATACTCGCCAGCAGATTCGAGCCCCGGCAAGACACAAGTGCTCGACAAGGCGGGTTATACACATTTAGTCATTTGGGGGCCCAAGGCAAAACTAGTAATTGGGGCCTCCACATAACAAAAACAACATAGCAATTATACCTTGTTGTTAAAAACTGCAATGCGAGCTGCACATTAAAGTTTGGCGAGCCGTGCAATGAGTGTCAACGATCCCAGCACTTTAACTGTAATTGATAGGAACATTAATCAACATTTAATGAAGTGTAAGCCATTTACAGAGATCATTATTTTGTTAGCGCAGTTGGATTGGATGTGACGCATAGCATTATTATTGTTAGAGGGGAACTGCACTTTTTTTGGAATTTTGCATATTGTTCAAAATCATTATGAAAAACGTGCTGACGGATGGATTTTTTAAAATGCATTCTAAATATTAAATAAACGTAAATAAAAGTCTGCTTACAACAGGGCCAATGGGAGCTCCACTATTTTGCCCATAAAAGCCGATAAATAACCATTTATAGAGGGCCTTTTACATTTTGTGATTGGAATTTTAACAAAAATATTAGTGATAATTGTTATTACAAGCGCTAACACGGACAAACTATCTATAGCGGCGACGTGATCACTTCCTGTGTGCCGATGCTTACATCATCGAGTGGTTTGCAGCTTTCTCGTTTCCCTCATCCCTGTAAGTTTATTGTAGATCATAAATCATGCATCTCACCTGGACAGAAAGTGGCTGGTGAAATAATCTGACAAATTGGGACACTTTCAACCGCCACTTAGGACCTGGAACTGACGATAACGAAACAAAACACGCTTGTTCCCCCCTGTCCCCGCACCCCGTTTCTTCCTGAGGATTATGAGACATTTTTCCTCTAAATGGGAGTATATGAAATATTAGCAGTCGTCATCCTAAAGACAGCGGACCTTGCATAATAAGTGATGTTTTATTATGTTTTTGGCTCTCATAAAGTCTGTATTGTTCAGAAATCAGTGATGAAGAAAAAAAAGAAATTATTGCGTTGGTATGCCTAAAATGATCTAAATACGTAAATATTAAATGGTATAAATGTGCTTGTTACCACATTAAATATATACTTACATGTATATAAAAGCCTAATGGAGTTGCTTGGGTGGTTTTTAGGGTCTCTATAGGCAGAATTGAATGGTTCCTATTGTAAGCAGACTTTTAATTGAATGTATTTAATATTTAGAATGCATTAAGAAAAAAATACATCCGTCGTCATGTTTGTCATAATGATTGTGAACGATAGGCAAAATTCCAAAGAAAGTGCAGTTCCCCTTTAAGGCCGAAAGTGGGGGGGAAAAGATAGCTTGACGGTGGCCATGTTTGAACGAGAGATCGTTTTTTATGTGATTTTTTTGAGGGCCCCTGAAAATCTTTGGGTGAGGCAACTGCCTGATCATAAGGCGCACTGCCAATGAGCGGGTCTATTCAGGTCTATTTTCATATAAGAAGGCGCATTGAAGGGGACATATGATTTTTTTTTTCTACATTTAAAACACTTCCTTGTGGTCCACATAACATGAAATGGTGGTTCTTTGGTGAAAGCGTTGAATAGATTCTGTTTAACAGACCATCCTCAAGCCGCTTTCTGACCGTGTCTTCAGGATGCACCGTTTTGTGGGTGTTCTTATTTACGTGGCTCCACTTTGACAGCATCTTCTCCCCATCATCTTTGTTGAATTGGGAGTTTTTAGCGCTTCCATAGCAAGTCTACTGACAGTTATAAGTTAAAACTGTACGCTACTTTATATTAGAAATGGCAACAGCGGAGGATGAATTTACACACCATAATAATACCCGTATGTTGAAGCACAGTATATCTGACTACGGTAGCCTTAATGCTCTGCGTTCCATCAAGCGGTGCGACTTCGTAGCTTAGCAAAGTTGTACTCAACCATTTTGTCAGTTTTATGAGCGCCATGTGTAATGTTGTATATTCTCAAATAAACATAAAAGTTTTAGTGTTGCCTGCTTATGGGTACTTGCTAGCGTCATTTATTGAACAGTCGTCAACTTGCCGTCCACACATATCTTATGTGTGACTTCTATCTACTGGTCACACTTATCATTACACCATGCACCAAATAAAATTGCTTCGAGGTTGGTAAGCACAACCAGAAATAATACATACATAAGGCGCACTGTCGATTTTTGAAAAAATGAAAGTATTTTAAGTGTGCCTTATGGTCCGCAAAATACGATACTTTTACTTGAATACATCATTTTAGTAGTCTTTCCTTCTCAGCTTTTTAGATACAGCTCTTATAGAAGATCAAGATAAAAGGAAGCACATTATTTTTTAAATTGTGTTTTTGTTTTTCATCGATTCCTTTTTAGCATCATACCTTCCTAAGCCCTGTGCCCAAAAGTATGAATTTGTATACATCGACGCCAAAGGGGAAGTTTGCTCCCGCAGCTCTGAATTCACATTCTGCGCACCAAAGCCCCTGGAGGATCTGGTGACCCTTGAGGAGGAGCCACACGGGGAGGATGAAGGCACAGATATGCTGCTGGTTATACCCAGGGCTGAACTGTTGCAGGTAGCAATGACAGTGTTCCATTGCTGAGTAGGTTGATAGGTTATTGAGCAACAATTTATTTTGTGTCTCTTCAGAGCCGATTGCAGGAATGTCTGCGGGAGCGAACTGAGCTGCTGCAGATCCAGGAGGCGGCATGCAGGCAAAGGGACGAAGTGAGGGCCGACTTCAACAGAGCGCGGGAGGCCTGGCTGCGACTACGCAAAGAGCTGAAGAACGACATCAGCAGGCATCAGGAAGAGCTGAAAAGAAGCCAGGACAACATTGAGGAGATGGAGAGGAAGCAGAAGGTACAAATAAGTGAGATATATAAAGCGAATATGATTCTATGCATTCAAATTAAACAATGTCCTACAACTTAACATTAGTCAGAATTTTGTTATTATATTATTACTTGTGTGTGTGGCGAGATACGTCAATATAAATGGCCTTGTTTGCTGTATGTCCTGCTTTTGCTGCCCGTGGTCTCTTAGGAGGAAATGGCTTTGGTAGAATGGCTGACACAAGAGAATAGTGCTTTATTGGAAGTGAAAGAGGCCAACCAAGTGCGAATTAGAGAGCTGGAGGAGGACATCAAAACTCTGACACAGAGAGCCGTGGAGCGAGAGATAGAGCTGGAAAGGTTTATCACAGTTGTTCTTTCTCACTTTGTTGTTTATTTGCTTCTTAAGTCCTTTTAATTGTGTGCAGAATGAAGGAAAGAGCAAAAAAAGCCGCAGCTTTGCAGAAAGAAGAAGAGAGTGACAAAAAGACACTGCAGGTGAGATGCCTACTTGAACTGCTTGCTTTCTCCACTCGTTTCTCACTCTTCTTATTTGTGTTGCTTGATCAGACATTTCTGGAACAGAACGAGGGAGACCTCCGAAGTTTGTCCAAGGAGTTCCAGAGCCTGAGGAACTCGCTGGCCCAGAGAGACACCTGTGTGCTGCAGCTCCAAAACACCATCAGCACCCTTACGCAGAAACTCACCGCAGCCCACAGGAAAGAGGTCTGTGGAAATCAAATTTGAAAGAAGAAAAAGTATACGTGTAGCACCCGTACGGCCCCTCTATACATTAGCTAGATGAAAAAATAAATTAAAAAAATAAATAAATAAATGAATAATACTCGAAGTAAGTTACATTTCATATGGTGAGATGAGTAAGATTATTTTGAAAATTAACGGATGGATGGATGAAATAAATTCAGAATGTTTATCATGGTTCTTCTTCTTTGTACTTTGTTAACACTTTAAATTTTAAGAGTTTCTTGAAGTGGATCATATTAGTACATTGTTTGATTGCTTTGCTTAATCCATTACATAATTTAATTCCTCATACAGATATACTGAAGGTCTTAAGTGTTGTACATGCATACAAATGTTTTTAAATTAAATTTTTCTCTAAGATTATATTTCTCCTCTTTTTTTGAGAAGAATTGTTGTTGTTTTTGGGTAGCAGATTATAGTTTGCTTTGTGTATAATTTAAGCTGTTTGCAAATTCACTATGTCGTGGAATTTCAGAATTTTTGATTCAATAAATAAAGGGTTTGTATGTTCTCTATATCCAACATTATGTATTATTCTAACTGATCTTTTTTGTAAAACTGTTAATGAATGAAGTGTACTTTTGTAGTTATTTCCCCATATTTCTACACAATAACTCAGTTATGGTAACACTAGCGAGCAGTAGAGAATATGAAGTGATTTTTGGTCTAGAACATGTTTTGCTTTATTCATTGACGTGTTTTTTGCTACTTTATGTTGTATATTTTTTACATGAGATTTCCAGTTCAATTTATCATCAATCATTATACCTAGAAATGTGGTTTCATTTACTCTTTCAATTTATATTCCATCTATTTGTGTTTGTGTTTGACTTTCTCTTCTACTGTTACCAAATAGCATTATTTTAGTTTTACTGAGATTCAAAGATAGTCTGTTTTTGTCAAACCATCTTTTTAATTTGTTCATTTTTCTGTTATTATTTGTATTATCTTCTGTGTGTTCTCTCCTGAACAAAACGCAGTTGTATCGTCCGCAAATAATAGTAACTTTAAATCTTTTGTAACTTTACAAATGTCATTTATATAGCGATTGAATAATTTTGGTCCTAGTATTGATCCCTGAGGTACACCACAGGATATATTTAGCGTTGTAGATGTGTGTTCGCCTAGCTTCACGTATTGTTTCCTGTTCGTTAAATAACTTCTTATCCAGTTTAAGACTAGCCCTCTGATGCCATATCGTTCTAGTTTTTTGATTAAAATATTGTCATTAATTGTGTCAAATGCTTTAGTTGGATCCATAAACACTGCTGCCACACATTTTTTACTCTCTATTGCGTTGGTAATTTCTTCTGTAATTTCAATTAAAGCCATCGAAGTTGAAACATTAGCTCTGTATCCATATTGGTTCTCTTCGAATATTCTATTTTTGTTTGTGAAACTCTTTAATCTGTTATTGAACAGTTTTTCAATGATTTTAGAAAATTGTGGAAGTAAAGAAACAGGTCTATAATTTAAAGCTATTTTAATTTTGTTTGGAAATTTACCTGTTTGAAATGATAGGTTACTAATATACATTAATGGTCCTGAGATCTCTTCAATAACCTTTTTTATCGTTTCCCTATCAATTCCATTACAATCAGTTGAAGTCTTAGATTTGCATTTTTTCACGATTTTAACTATTTCCTCCTGTGTCACATTACTGAGGAACATGGAGTTGGGATTTCGCTCGATGGTATCATTATAGTCCATCCATCCATCCATTTTCTACCGCTTATTCCCTTTGGGGTCGCGGGGGGCGCTGGAGCCTATCTCAGCTACAATCGGGCGGAAGGCGGGGTACACGCTGGACAAGTCGCCACCCCATCGCTTAGTGGTATAGTCCTCAATTGAAATTGCGTCTGGAATCCTTTCTTCCAATTTTGGTCCAATATTTACAAAGTAATTATTGAAGCTTTCAACTACTTCCTTTATGTTGTCATTATTTTCGTTTCCGTCTAAGAAGTATTGGGGGTAATCCATTTTTAATAACGCTATTGAGGATGCCCCATGTTGCTCTCATAGTGTTTTTGTTCCTGTCCAATAATTCACTGTAATATTATTTTCTACATGATTGTAGTATGTTTGTTAGCTTGTTTTTATACTTTTTGTACTTATTTTCTGCCTCTGCAGTTCTTTGTGCTATACATTTTCTATATTGTGTATTCTTCTTATTACAAGCATTTTTTGATCCTTTTGTCATCCATGGTTGATTATTCTTTCTCTGCTTTCTACTGAGTTGTTTCCATGGACAATGTTTGTCATAAAATATTATGAACTTGTTTAAGAAATGTTCATATGCTTCATCAACCACTTTTTCATTGTACACATTGTCCCAATTTTGCTTTTCTTGCTCAATTTTAAAGGCAATCATGTTCTTCTTGTAGTTTCCATCATATATTGTGAAAACTGGCAGATGATCACTAACGTCGGTTATAAGTAGACCACTTGTAGTGTTATTATCAAAATCATTGGTAAAAATAGTTTCAATAAGTGTGGCACAGTGTCCTGTGATTCTGCTTGGCTTTGTGATTTTAGAATATAAACTGATGCTGTACATTGTATCATCAATAGACTTTTGCTTGTTAGGGTTCAATAAGTCAATATTAAAGTCACCACATAAGAAAATTATTTTTTGCCATTGTCCATGTAATTTGCCTTGATCCATTCTTCAAATGTTTCTATACTTGACTTAGGTGATCTATAAAGACAACAGATGAATATGTTTTTGCCTTTTTCCTGACATATTTCAATGGTTATACATTCTAAGATATTATCTATAGCAAATTACATGCTTTTTACCGCTTTGTAGTTCAGGTTCTTCATCACGTACACAGCTACTCCTCCTCCATTTGTGTTGGTTCTGTTGATGTAGTTTAGTTCTTATCCTTCCAGATCCAAATCTATTCCTTTTTTATCATCAATCCATGTTTCTGTGACAGCGATCACTTTGAACGGTTCGTTGATGTGTTCCAAAAAGTTCTTAATGTTGTTGTAATTTGCGTACAAGCTTCTGCTGTTAAAATGAATAATTGACAATTTGTTATCACATTTAATGTTGCTATTATATTGTTCATCTGTATAATAAAAACAGTTGTTTCTGATGTGGGAGAAAAACTGTGTATCTGGATTTACCGGTATGTCATTTTCTAAATCCTGGTTTTTGTGATCTTTGTTGCAGAAGATAGGTGCACCTGATAATTCCAAAATAATTATTTAAGAGACAGTCACACATTTTTATATATTTTTAAAATTTTTACAATGGGACTTAGAGGTAAATTTTAGGAAAAAGTGAAGGCCATATTTATTGGGGAATGCCTGGCAATACCCAGTGCTACTTCCAATGCCACGAGATAACCTTCACTTAGCCCTCAGCCCATACAGTGATACAACAAAACAGTAAGTGTACAATGGCAACGAACAACAACATGTGTAAATAGTCTCTTTTTCCTCTCACAATATTGTGGTGGGCCCACTCACACACATTCATACAGTCACGTGTACTCACGGCTCTCTGATTTGAATGCATCGTTGCAGGCCTGTTGTCGACGGACAAACTTTCAGAGTGCGTTGCAATGTCATCCAGGAACTTTAAGTAATCCTTGGAACATTTTGTAATCCTGATGTAAGGTTCTGAGTGCGGCGAAACGTCGTGTGTATCAAACTTCCAAGGCAAGGTGGCGGCAAGGTCCGTCAGTCAAACTAGCATGTAGCACTAGCCACTCCTAGCTGCGCCCAGACGAGTCTCCCTCGCGAATCTTTAATCCAAAACGTTCGTGTAGATCAGCAGGCTTCCAGAACCTTCTACTAACAACTTTTCATGGTTAGTTTCTTGCTTGGTTTCGAACTAGAGTCTTTGTACTCAGATCTAACGCAACGCCAACGTCCTGTTGTCTTCGTCCTTTCCACTTCTTCCTCGAAACTCTTCTACTCTAGAGTCTTTGTACTCAGATCTAAGGCAACGCCAACGTCCAATTGTATTCGTCCTTTCCACTTCTCCCTCGAAACTCTTCTACTTCCTTTTTCCCGGTCGCAAGTCCCACAGCCTCCCATCTACCTGCCAATCCCAATTGACATCTTGGAGTGACTAGGGTAAAACCCTATGAGATGCAAGGAAAACAATAATAGAGACATTTTCATCATCTTCAATACACTTTAAACACAATTCAAACCAAATAATGTCGCAAAAATGTTCCTATGAAAACCATGTTACACCATAAACAACAGGAGTGAATTACTTTTATTTGTCTGCTTTTGGTATAATATCTTAAATTTACTTATAAATAGGTATGTGTAGTTTACAAAGTACTTACTATGAATCCTGCATTATGAACATACCATTGATTTGTCATGTTATCGTTTTAATTTTTAACTCTTAACCCTAAATCAGCCAATGGAAGACAAGTCCATCCATCCATCCATCCATCTTCTTCCGCTTATCCGAGGTCGGGTCGCGGGGGCAGCAACCTAAGCAGGGAAGCCCAGACTTCCCTCTCCCCAGCCACTTCGTCCAGCTCTTCCTGTGGAACCCCGAGGCGTTCCCAGGCCAGCCGGGAGACATAGTCTTCCCAACGTGTCCTGGGTCTTCCCAACGTGTCCTGGGTCTTCCCAACGTGTCCTGGGTCTTCCCCGCGGCCTCCTACCGGTCGAACGTGCCCTAGACACCTCCCTAGGGAGGCGTTCGGGTGGCATCCTGACCAGATGCCCGAACCACCTCATCTGGCTCCTCTCGATGTGGAGGAGCAGCGGCTTTACTTTGAGCTCCCCCCGGATGGCAGAGCTTCTCACCCTATCTCTAAGGGAGAGCCCCGCCACCCGGCGGAGGAAACTCATTTCGGCCGCTTGTACCCGCGATCTTGTCCTTTCGGTCATAACCCAAAGCTCATGACCATAGGTGAGGATGGGAACGTAGATCGACCGGTAAATTGAGAGCTTTGCCTTCCGGCTCAGCTCCTTCTTCACCACAACGGATCGATACAGCGTCCGCATTACTGAAGACGCCGCACCGATCCGCCTGTCGATCTCACGATCCACTCTTCCCTCACTCGTGAACAAGACAAGTGTTTTAGCTAATTGATGAATAATGCAAGTCGTCTTTGTTGACAGGCGTTAAACGAAGCAATGCTGAGGGAGATGAGGAGCCTGCAGGAGCGCCTGGATGTGAGTGAGCGGAATGTGGACGGCCTGAAGAATGATTTAAGCACCATGGTCGCCCAAAGAGATCGTGGGCAGGCCGAACTACATCAAGCCCGACTTCAGGCCGCCCAGTTTACCTTGCAACTTGCAGATTCCAGTTTGGCGCTAAGAGAGGGGAGAGCACAGTGGGCTCAGGAGAGGCAAAGCCTGCAGGGCACCACAAAGGTATACACTGCATGGGCTCATTGCTGATCGCTCAAGATAATCTGCACAACACCATAGGCACAGTTGTGGTGTTAAGTGTCATGTCACCCTTGGCAGAAGAACCAAGAGAATTTGGAAAAACTCAGTGCAGAGATGCAGACAATGGAGGAGAGGCTGCAGGAGGAAAAGATGGATCGAGTGAAGCTGGAAGTAGAGCTTGGAAGAGAAAAGGATTGTAACCGGGTGAGAAAGACCACTAAGTGACCATGTTGTCAGTTGACACCATTAACAAGAACACTCACAGCATTTGTCACCTGTCAAATCGATGAGTGAACAGCTATATTCTACAATCTAAACCGGCAAAGGGAGGATAATTCCTTCTGCATCTATGAAAAACCCTTCTACATCCACGATTGTAAAACAATTGTCGTAAATGCAAGATATGAAAATATAAATATTCTTTCAAGTAGGGGAAGCTCATTTTCAGCTACTCTCTAAACACAAATACAGTCTCCAACAACAGATAAAAGATATAAAGATGGTAGATTTTCCAAAGAAAATGTCGCTCACAGGATTGTAAAATTGTACATAATCACACAGAACGAAACTTGAAAAATGCACTGGCAGTGGTTTATATTTCAAGACCGCCATTATTTTTGATGGCATAGTCAATATGTATGAACATTTAATGGGAACATATTTAAAATACATTAAGAATATATTGTTGATGTATTAAAAGCATGCAATTGAGACATCTGTAAGCGGTAATGAATGTGCAAAGATATACAATATAGTAGAGTTAGAGCTATTTCACTTAGACAAAATGAGTATAAAGATGAGAAACAAGTCTGACCTGCCATGTTTTTGTTATGCAGGTCCAGCTAAGTGAAACCCGCAGGGAGCTCCAAGAGCTAAAGACCACCTTGAGGGTTGCCCAAAAGGAGAAGGAGTACCTGCTTTCCGAGAAAAAAGTAACAAGTCATCCAGTTGCCACAGTTGTTGAATATCCTTAATGCACCGTTTATGTTCTCTTTGTAATCAGCTGATAAGCTCCAGAGGCTACTTAACGGCTTGTATGGATTAACAAATAAATAGTGGTTGTTTTTCCTCTTCTTGAGACTAGTACTCCCATTAAACTGCTACTTCATTCAACTGCAGTCATTATCAGTCTTAAATTTAGTCCAGGTAATAGTTGGTATCACTCTCAGGTTCCAAGTAGCAACATTATTGCTATTAATAAACTATTCAATTATTGAAGTGGGGCGATAACATACACCAGCATACTGTTCTTGCAAATGTCCCAGTTGTTGGGCATCTTTGGTCCGTTGTTGTCTTTTTAGCCGTTATCGTGCAATATAAAACGTTTATGGTGTAATATAAATCAGTGGTTTTCAGGGCAGTCACTGCTGCTGTTAAAGCGCCTGCACAGATTTGTTGTTACCTATCGCATTGGCCCAACACTCGCACGCCGTCAGCGGCCAATGTTTTTAAAACGAGTGTCCAGTTTATATAAACACTCATCATGTGCCGCAATGGCAGTCAGTCTGTGGCATATCATAAATCTCTCAAATAGAATAATGTTTTACGTATAGTAGTGGTTGTAAAGTCGTGTTTACATAACAGCAAATGTGGCGTGTGGGCATATTGTGTGTGGGATGTGTGTGTGTGTGTGTCCACTTTATGTGGCAGACATATGGGGGTTATGAGAGTGCTCGCTACTGAAGCTGTGATTATGGAAGTCCCAACCCGCCACGTGCAATGATGGCTGTATTTCCCACCGCAGGAGTTGATGGACTACATCTGTCAGTTGGAGCAGAAAATGGGAACAGCAGCCAGTGCCAAGTGGAGCGCTTCCTCCGCCGTTCCCACAGGTGAATGGAGCCACATTAATCTGCCCAGCACCCTGCAGATGGGAACAGTAAAAGTGTTAACTTTCATTCAACGACAACACTAAATAGCCTTCACAATGGCCTGTGTGTGGCTTGACTTGGGCAGCGTTCTATGATTGTGTTGTTGTTGTTGTTGTCTAGCATGTAGTGATGGCGCCTATTCAGACATGTCAGACGTGTCCGAGGATGACGACCCAGAAGCCTTGCAGTCCCACCGACCGACGAGACCTCTGGGAAACTACAGTCTGTGCGAGCAAGGACCGCCAAGCCTCCTGCTTCTCACTACTCCTCCGCCATCGCCCCTGGAGATGGAAAGGAGCACGGTGGTTATCAGCCAGCCGGCCCCTCTCGCCTTGCCACGGCAGCCTGGAGCCGACACACTGGCACACAGCTCTGATTCAGTGAGACTTGATAGCTGAACTATATGTGACACTGAAAATGCCGTATGCTGCCACACCTGCTTAAACACACTGGTTAAACACGGCCATTGGATCATTTGATAAAGACATCAACCCTCAGGAGCAATTAGACTGCTGCTATATAAGTCAGCTCAATGATGAAACCTATTTTTGTGTGTAGGAGGAAGAACCTGACTTACTTCAGGGTGGTAGAAGGCACGGCTCTGGAGAGGAAATGGCACTTTTGCTTCCTGATCATGCAGACACAGTGCTAAGGTACAAGACACACACACACACACACACACACACCAGTCTGTGAACATACAACCGCAAGTATCATATCAATAATGTGTTACAGCCAGTGTTGCTTAAATCCGCTCAGTATAAGCAACTTTAAGGTTGATGTTTTTCCGAAAATTGCTTGCAAATTTTGTGAGTCCCGGGGTGCATTTTTGTGGGCTTGTTTTTACAAGTATGGTTGCTTATCTGGGCTTGCTTTTCTTTCCGACAAGAATGTAAAATTACGGGTGTGCGGTTGTTTGTCTTTTTTGCACAATCTGTGCTGGTTATCACACCCCCGGTCGACTTGGCACGCCCTCAAATACACGCACGCAAATGACATGTGCAACTATGCCAGAGCCCAGACTGCAGGCAAACGAGTGACGAGACACGGTGAGAATTAGTGGAGAAAGTAAGTGGAGAAATCTTCATGAAAAATATCATTTAAAAAATATATATATCCCGCAAAATGTCTCAAGGGTGTTCTGCTGATTTAGTGCGAGATATCTGCTCACAGGTTTAATTTGTCATGTAATAATAATTTTAAAAAACACGGTAAGAGAAGACAAATTATTTTTATCAAAACATATTTAAATAAATGTGTGTGTGTGTGTGTGTATATACAGTATATATATATATATATATATATATTTTTTATTTTTATTTTTATTTTTTTTTTTCTAATCTGTTTTGTTCAGCCGCTCACTCAAATCATATTGTTGATGTAGATGCCCATATCTACTCTATAGATATACTTTTCGAATGATAAATGTTGAATACTTCTCTTGTTGCCTTATTCGTGTTAGATTTTATTAAATGATTTGATATATTTAGTGTTTGGGGCAGATAAGAAGGATAAAACAAAGATTATGAAGACGAGGGGGACAAGATAACAACAAATAAATAACAGTAAAATACAATACAGTACAGTATATATATATATATATATATATATATATATATATATATATATATATATATATGTACACGTATATACTGTATGTATACACATATACAGTATATACATATATGTATATACTTATGTATATATACAAATATGTGTGTTTATATGTATATATACATATGTGTGTGTATATATACATATGTGTGAAAAATGTGTACACATACATATACGTGTATATATACACACGTATGTACAGTATATATGTATATATACACATATAGTATGTATATATATACATGTATATACTGTATACATATATACATTATGTATATTTACATATATAAGGGTGTAACGGTACACAAAAATTTCGGTTCGGTACGTACCTCGGTTTAGAGGTCACGGTTCGGTTCATTTTCGGTACAGTAAAAAAATATATATATATACATTTTATGGTTATTTATTTACCAAAATTTGTAAACAATGGCTTTATCCTTTTAACATTGCTTTAAAATAGCTCTGTGTGTGATGGATGTGAGCCACCACTAGGCTGATCAGTGCAACAGCAGGCAGTCATGAATGCTAAGCATAACAATAACATTGTTATTACCAGGGTCGATTGCCAGGGTTAATGCAGTCACCATATATAACACAAAAACTAAATAAGATAAGGCTCAGAATTGGTTTCTTAACAAAACCTTTCTACATATAAAGTGCAACATTTCCACATATAAAGTGCAACATTAAACTGATTCAAGTTGTTGCTCAGATTAAATAAAATGACAAACCTTTTCTACTACATACAAAAAATGCAACACTAAACAGTTTCAAGTCAACTCAGCCTCAGATTAACTTTTCTTTTCCCCCCAGCCTTTAACCCTGGTGACTTTCACTAAATGTTCATGTTTTTTGCCCGAAAAATGTGTCCACATTGTCTGCAGAAAGAGCAGACCTGCTTGCAGTTAAAATGTCTCCAGCTGTGGAAAATACCCTTTCACTGCGCACAGAGCTAGCAGGTATGGTGAGGTAGTGCCTGACTAACTTGGCAGTAAGAGGATATATGGGCTCATTGTTCTTCCAACATAGAAGTGGGTCAAAATCTAGTTTTTAATGCAATATGGTCTTCAATCTGCTGCTATAAAAACACCCAACGGCATTTGTTATTGCTTTAGCCCTGCCTGACTCGCCGAGGAGAAGCTGTTTGAATGCGGTGGGAGCTGTGTTTGTTTGTCTTACTCTTCGTTGAAGCGATGTTATCCATTGTTGTATCGCACCGTGAATCCCTAATGTTCCCAAACGGGAGATCTTAACGAGGCAAGAGGGTCTTCCAGCTCTGGCTTTTGCATGTTGTAGTAGCCCGGTCGTTGCTAGCATGCCGTGTGTTGTGCCTCAGTGTGCATTGTTTACACAACGTGCGGTGCGCTACTTAATATGTCCGTGTGGAAACTTGTTCGGTACACCTCCGAACCGAACCGAACCCCCCGTACCGAAACGGTTCAATACAAATACACGTATCGTTACACCCTTATACATATACATATTTGCCATTTGCCAGTGCAACACATTTCCTTCGCATAGAGTTGATCAGGTTGTTGATTGTGGCCTGTGGAATGTTGGTCCACTCTTCAATGGCTGTGCAAAGTTGCTGGATATTGGCAGGAACTGGAACACGCTGTCGTATACGCGCATCCACAGCATCCCAAACATGCTCAATGGGTGACATGTCCAGTGAGTATGCTGGCCATGCAAGAACTGCGATGTTTTCAGCTTCCAGGAATTGTGTACAGATCAGATACAGATATGGTGTTCTGTTTTTTTGGTTGTTTTTTTTTTTGTCATAAAAAATACAATCATGTGTGCTTACGGACTGTATCCTTGCAGACTGTATTGATCTATATTGATATATAATATAGGAACCACAAATATTAATAACAGAAAGAAACAATCAGTGTCTCAAAGGGCTGCACAAGCCACAATGACATCCACGGTACAGAGGCCACATAAGGGCAAGGAAAACTCCCCCCAGTGGGACGTCGATTTGAATGACTATGGGAAACCTTGGAGAGGACGGCATATGTGGGTAACCACCCCCCCTCTAGGGGAGACCGAAAGTCAAATCCCATCTGAACTATAAACAAAATAAACCGATAACGATTTGTTCTGTATGATTTTGCAACGCAACTGTGAGTGACAAGAGGCCACAACAGAGAAAACAATGTTCGTAAACACTGTTAAATTATTACGTCTGTAAAGATGCTTTAAAGAGGGCAGGAATTCCATCCATCACTTTATTGAGCAAAACTGTTTGTCCGACGTAACCACAACAAAAACATAGTAAAAAAAAAAAAAAACCTTCTATATAGCAAAACTGGTCATTGTCTGCCCTACAAACCAGGCTTAAACCAACTCTGTCATCTGTCATATCGACAGCAGCAGGTCTCTTTCTCTCTCGCTTGCACCAACACACGGACTCACCGCACTTCGCCAGTGATGCATTTACGGCCACACAAAAAGTCAGTCAACTCCAACACCACACAAAGTGTCAATTCCAGATCGTTACACTATGACTCCCCAAACAGATGTGCTTATTCTACTGTCATTTATTAAGAATGTTAATTTGTTGTGTGAATATTAAACATGGAATGCTGTTACAGAAATGCTAAAAAAAAAATATATTAAGCGGAACTAAATGTGATCTCTGAAAGGGGTACAAATTATTTCCAAAGCTGGACCCCCACCTAGACATAAAACACAAGATTATCTTTGTTATATTCATTTAAGTTGGCTAAATCACTTATATTAGGGAAAAAATGTAATGAAAATGACTGCTGTCATTTGATTATTCAAATAAAACATTTAACTTGTTATTAAGGCAGCTTGGGCACAGGTGTGCTGCTGGTGTGGCCATAGTGTCCACGTCTGATGTTGTCACATGTGCTCCACTGAATGCTCAGGGACTTTTTGCGTTTGCTCACACACGAACAATTAGAGGGAACATTGGTTATAACACTGAGACGCCCACCGGAAGAGGTGCTTTAAGACATGGCTAGCTAGCTAGCGTATAAAGTCCATCCGCAGTCTGCAGTATTGTAGCTACTTCTAAATCACTAATCCTCGCCTCCAAGGCGACAAATAAAGTACATTTCTTACAAGTATCATTATCACTGGAGGACAAGGAATAGTTAAACATGCTTCACTACACACTGTATCTCACCGGCGTCAAAATGTAAACAAATGCCATTGGTGGATCTACACCTGACATCCACTGTAATGATACCAAGTACAGGAGTGTGTCTAGTCGATACTACTATGATTACGTCAATTTTTTTTGGCATCAAAACATCTTCTTTCGTTTTTTGTTTTTTTTATATATTATGTTTATAAACTCAGGAAATATGTCCCTGGACACATGAGGACTTTGAATATGACCAATGCATGATCCTGTAATGACTTGGTATCGGATTGATACCCAAATTTGTGGTATCACCCAAAACTAATGTAAAGCATCCAAACAACAGAAGAATAAATTATTATTACATTTTAACAGAAGTGTAGATAGAAAATATTAAGAGAAAGTAAGCAAATATTAACAGTCCCACTCGTCCTTAATCATTTTGACAAAATAATAGAATGGAAAATTACAAAATATGTTACTGCATACGTCAGCAGACAAATTAGGAGCCTTTGTTTGCTTACTTAGTACTAAAAGACAAGTTGTCTAGTATGTTCACTATTTTGTTTAAGAACAAACTTGCAATAAGAAACATATCTTTAATGTACCCTAAGATTTTTTGTTAAAATAAAGACAATAATGCAATTTTTTGTGGTCCCCTTTATTTAGAAAAGTACCGAAAAGCATCGAAATAATTTTGGTACCGGTACCAAATATTGGTATCGGGACAACACTAATGTGTGTGTGTATATGTATATATATATATATATATATATATATATATATATATATATATATATATATATGTATATATATGCATATGTATGGATGTATATATGTGTATATATTAGGGCTGCGAATCTTTGGGTGTCCCACGATTCGATTCAATATCGATTCTTTGGGTCACGATTCGATTATAAATCGATTTTTTTCGATTCTCGATTCAAAAACGATATTTTTCCGATTCAAAATAAATTCTCTATTCATTCAATACATAGGATTTCAGCAGGATCTACCCCAGTCTGCTGACATGCAAGCAGAGTAGTAGATTTTTGTAAAAAAGCTTTTATAATTGTAAAGGACAATGTTTTATAAACTGATTACAATAATGTAAATTTGTTTTAACTATTAAATGAACCAAAAATATGACTTATTTTATCTTTGTGAAAATATTGGACATAGTGTGTTGTCAAGCTTATGAAATGGGATGCAAGTGTGTGTTTTTTCTTTTTTATAAATGTCTAATGATAATGTCAATGAGGGATTTTTAATCACTGCTATGTTGAAATTGTAACTAATATTGATACTGTTGTTGATAATATTCATTTTTGTTTCACTACTTTTGGATTGTTCTGTGTCGTGTTTGTCTCCTCTCAATTGCTCTGTTTATTGCTGTTCTGAGTGTTGCTGGGTTGGCTTTGGTTTTGGAATTGGATTGCATTTTTATGGCATTGCTTTGTATTATTTTGTTGGATTGATTAATTTAAAAAATAAATAAATAAATAAAATAAAAAAATGTTTTTGAAAAATGAGAATCGATACTGAATCGTACAACGTGAGAATCACGATTTGAATTCGAATCGATTTTTTCCCACACCCCTATTATATATGTATGTATGTATTAGGGTAGTCAAAGTTAACGCGTTAACTATAAATTTCAATAATGGCACAAATTTTTCTAATGGCCGATTAACGCAAACACTTCCTTTTTGACCCTCCTGCGTGCCGTAGCGGGGGGAACTTAGCTGCAGTTTACTTGCTACTGAGGAGCCACAAGAGAGCAGAAATGGACAAAGGAAAGTCTACCTTATGGAAATATCAAGTTTAAAGCTATGGGAAGTTGTTCTCCTGACAAGAAAGGACTTTTTGCCATGAGAAGAGACAACATCCCTGCAGCAAACGCCTGCTGCGCGTGTTGTTCTAGAGGTGGGTGGTGCTTCACTTCCGTGTTCAGATTATGGTTAACGTGCAGTAATAACATAACATTTAGATTGTTACTGTGACTGGTTTAGTAAGTAAGATGACATAAAAGCTCAACAGAAATGAAAGACGGTCGGCAGGATGTCGAAAGGAGACTTTTTTTTTGCAAATGGTCGATCCGACATCAAAACATGTCAAGACACTTTCTCAAACTAATCACACACTTTTCCGGCTTCAAAATAAAAGCGCTACGTTTAAGGTTTCTCCTTAATGTACAGGGTTCATATTAGCCGCCACACCTAACAAAATAAAGTAATAAAATGTTTAGTAGCGTCCAGAAAAAAACAAAGTCTGACACTCTTTTTAGCTTTTATGGCCAATTTTATGCCAACATCGGGCCCAATTCCAGCAAGTATTTCCTCCATGCACACACGTCTGCCTCCGTGTTTCACTCCTATAGACACACAACACTTGGTCATTCTCCACCGACACAGTGTGTTCAAAGACCATGGGAAAATGACCACCATGACATACTAACATACACATTAACACCAGATACGCACAGGGTTGTTTGGAGTGTAGGCAGCGTGTCCGCGCTGTGGACGTACTTTAATATATTCGAGATATACCTGAGGACAGCGATCTTCACAATTTAAGATGACACTGGCGGCTTTTAATGAGAAAAAGGCTCCCAGCAACGCAAAGCAAGTGTGACGTCAGGCTCTCTGCGGCTCCTTTCACGTCATGGACATGGCGCGACAGAATCTAAAAAGAGTCTCTAAACATGAGTACAGTCTCCAAAAACACCAAAAATAGAGGCTAGATTTGTTGCCAGTCGTTTTTATTACAGAAAAAGTGACTAAAAGGATTAGAGAAATCTCTCCCAAAAAAAAAAAAAATTCAAATATTAAAGTTGAATAAGCTGCAACAATTTAAAAATGGAACAAAACAATATTTAAGAAAAATATATATGTTAATACTTTATCTAATAATAACAGATTTGTTTTAAATGTATATGCACATTCCTTTTTAAAGAATATATGCATCATAGTAAATCATGCAATCATGCGATGACGACATATCGACCACGCCCCCACCGCCATAGGTATCTTGGCAATTTAGGGGAAACCCTGACATTAACAAAATAAAAATGTCTTACATTACGATCATGCTTTGTCAGAGATGTTTTGTAATGTTATTCTGTGACATTTGCACTAAAGAAATGGTAGTACATCAGTTGAGGAATATGGGGGCGGGTGGGGTGGGGGAAGATTTTTCTGGCTGGCTGAAATATTGTGTAAATCCTTTTTCAACACTTGTAGAGTCCTCAATTACAGAATGATTAGCAGGCTCAATATTACATTTTATTAATAGAGAAGGTTAAAACATTGTCATGCAGCAATTTTAAGCCACCCCCTCTGAAAATTTTCCATCTAGGGTATACTTATTAATGATGAAAAATAATACCTATCTGCGATTCATTTTGAGTTAACTATGAACAAAATGCGATTATTGCGACTAAATATTTTAATCGTTTGACAGCCCAAGTATGTATATATGCATGTACAGTATATGTATGTATGAATATATGCATATATGTTTGATCCGGAAAGCCGGCCAAACTATTGGCACACAGTTGGAGGCGTTTGTGTCAGTGAAGGACAGGAGGACACAGGACAAACTGCTTGCCATCATGGACAATCTTGCCCACCCACTCCATCAGACAATTGAGGGAAAGCGGAGCACATACTCCAACAGGCTCCTTCAGCTTCGTTCCCACACTCACAACTCCTTCATTCCGCACTCCATCCAGCTGTATAATCACTTGCCATACAGCAATAGATATTTGTCTATTACCAAACCGCTTCTATGTTAGCTACCTCTCTTTGTTTATAGTTTATATTTTCTGCTGGATCTACTCTCTATTTTATGCTGACCTTTTTTTGCTGCAGCTGTTACATATACTGTAATGTTGTACATGGTAATTGGGATTTGTTATATACTGTATATTGTATATATTATATACTGTATATATAATTTGTAAATATTACATATATGTTATATTTATATTGCTACTATGGTACATTATTTTTTTTACTCTCCTTTATACCTTTTTCGCCCTCTTTTTGTGCCCTTGTGTGCATTATCTTTTCCATTTCCCTTCTGGATCATTAAAGTGTGTCTACGTCCAAGTCTATATGTATGTGTGTATATATGTATAGGTATTATTAGGGCTGTCAAACGATTAAAATATTTAATCGCGATTAGTCGCATTTTATTCACAGTTAACTCCAAATTAATTGTGATTAAGCGCAGATATATATGGACGGACAATTACTTTGCTTGAAATAAATGTGCAGCACGGTGGAGAAGGGGTTAGTGCATCTGCCTCACAATACGAAGGTCCTGAGTAGTCTGGGGTTCAATCCCGGGCTCGGGATCTTTCTGTGTGGAGTTTGCATGTTCTCCCCGTGACTGCGTGGGTTCCCTCCGGGTACTCCGGCTTCCTCCCACCTCCAAAGACATGCACCTGGGGATAAGTTGATTGGCAACACTAAATTGGCCCTAGTGTGTGGATGTGAGTGTGAATGTTGTCTGTCTATCTGTGTTGGCCCTGTGATGACGTGGCGACTTGTCCAGGGTGTACCCCGCCCTCCGCCCGATTGTAGCTGAGATAGGCTCCAGCGACCCCGAAGGGAATAAGCGGTAGAAAATGGATGGATGAATAAATGTGTTTTAAACATTATGCTTTTTTAAACAGCTTAGCACAAACATGATTTAATGACAATTAAAAAAAAACGCCTACTGTGTGTTGGTGTTTCGCCAGATTTTGTAGAAATACATTGGGGGTTAGCGGGGGGTGTATATTGTAGCGTCCCGGAAGAGTTAGTGCTGCAAGGGGTTCTGGGTGTTTGTTCTGTTGTGTTTATGTTGTGTTACGGTGCGGATGTTCTCCCGAAATGTGTTTGTCATTCTTGTTTAGTGTGGGTTCACAGTGTGGCGCATATTTGTAACAGTGTTACAGTTGTTTATACGGCCACCCTCAGTGTGACCTGTATGGCTGTTGACCAAGTATGCATTGCATTCACTTGTGTGTGTGAAAAGCTGTAGATATTATGTGACTGGGCCGGCACGCAAAGGAAGTGCCTTTAAGGTTTATTGGCGCTCTGTACTTCTCCCTACGTCCGTGTACACAGTGGCGTTTTAAAAATTTTACTTTTTGAAACCGATACCGTTAATTTCCGATATTACAGCATTTATCGGCCGATAATATCGGCAGTCCGATATTATCAGACATCTCTAATATATATGTATGCATGTTTATGTGCATATATATGTATGTATGTACATATGCCTATACAATACAGGCCAAAAGTTTGGACACACCTTCTCTTTCAATGCATTTTCTTTATTTTCATGACTTAATTACATTGTAGATTGTCACTGAAGGCATCGAAACTATAAATGAACACATGTGGAGTATGCACTTAACAAAAAAAGATGCCGCTGATTTAGGTTTGGTTGGCTCTGTTAAGCCTGTACTGCACTGGCTCGCAGTCCAGGACATGAAAAGTTCTGCCAGGTTGATGTTCGGGTTTCCATACTCAACCATAGTCAAAATGGAGGGCTTCGCGTCGTGACGACGTCATCAAAGGCGGAAGTTGGCGTCGGCAACACGCAGGCTTGGCACTCAGCCAAAAAGAGTCTAGCAAGGGTGTGAAACTAATTTTAGCTCAGTGGCCGTGGAGGAAAATCTATTCTCACATGGGGCGGACGAGTAAAATCATGGCATTAAAACTTAAAAATAAAAATAACTTCCGATTGTTTTCTTTGTCTTACTTTGGCCAAAAATAGAACGAGCACATTCTGAAAATGTACATGTTACAAATAATCCTCCTGGCAAAACACTTCAAGTTAGTAGAAAATTTTGAGGAAAAAATTGGTGCAGTTTCAAAAACACCATGAAGAACACAATTTGACTTTGTCTCAGTGTTTTTACAAGCCATTATACTTCCAACACTTTCTGTTTTGAATTCTCATGTTGGCAGTTCATTAAAAACGTTTAGAAAAAATACTGAGTGTTTCCTCAATTACCGCATTGGTGAAATCCGCATACTGCCAGACATTCATTTGTCATCATTCAAATATTACAATTATAATATAAAAAACAATCATCAAAATGACACCATAGTCAAAATCAAGGTAATATAACACCTCCAAAGACATGCACCTGGGGATAGGTTGATTGGCAATACTAAATTGGCCCTAGTGTGTGGATGTGAGTGTAAATGTTGTCTGTCTATCTGTGTTGGCCCTGCGATGAGGTGGCGACTTGTCCAGGGTGTACCCTGCCTTCCGCCCGATTGTCGCTGAGATAGGCTCCAGCACCCCCCCGCGACACCAAGGGAATAAGCGGTAGAAAATGGATGGATGGATAACTACAAACTTAACCAATATGAACATACTAGATTTAAGTATGAAATAAATTAGAACATACAACAAATGTAGAAACACACATTTTTACAATGGAGTTCAGGGCGCGCGTATCGTTTACGTCAACCAATTGCAAGCGGTGCATGGAACTCCAACTACAAAGATGACGGTCATTTTGACTTTAGTTTTTGCATCTTACCATTTCGTTATTTTATCAGTTAAATGGATAATTAACAATGAAAGAAGGTATTGTGCGTCGATACTGCCGTTATCTACTAGCAGCCACAACAGGAGCAGCTGATTGCTTGCAACTGCGCTGATTGGAGTAGCGGCAGCCAATCCAGATCACGTGTCAGCTGACACATGATCTTTAAACTGTCATGTGTGACGTGGGTTACACTTGAATTGCTATTGCAAAATCCAGTGATCACATTTAGAACAGCAGTCTCTTTCATTAAAAAAATGCAGCTCATTTTTATATTTAGCAAACTGATCTTGCGGGCCGGATTAAACCTGTTCAGGTCGTAAGTTAGACACCCTTGGTCTAGAGGGACCAGACCACCATCTGGCCCCCACATCATTGTCTCTTGTACCTCGGGGATGTACCGTTGAGCCTCTGCCTCACTTTAGGCCCAAAACAACCTCTCATATTCTTCGTTTTGTGACTTCCTCGGCGGGAACTGGGCACTTTTTTGTCTTGGTCGGGACATTCTGTGACGCTCGGCTCGCATGGCATTGGCATGTTCCCAATATGCAGAAAGCAGAGGAGGCCTTGTGCAGGTAAAAAGGTACTTAATGGCTCAAATAAACAAAAGACGAGTGCCGCTAGAAAGGGCACCAAAGCATAGGGAAGGCTATGCAAAATGAAACTAAACTGATCAGGTTATAAACAAAAACGGAATGGTGGAAAACAGCAAACAGTCACGGGTGAAAACGTGCAGCAGGAGAAGCGTCCACAATGTATCAATATACCTGACAGAGTCCCGACAAAGGCTCAACTTAAATAGCCGTAATTACAAAATGAAAACAGCTGTGAGGTGAAGACGCTCTGAGGCGGGACTGAAGCTGCTTGCAGGAACACACTAACAAAACAGGAAGAATGACCAAAATAAGAGCGCTAAAACGGAACTAAGACACTAAACACAGGAAAATGCCGACAAAATCAATACAAAGCATGATCTAATATGACATAAGAAGTGTCAATAATGAGACCACTAACACTGCTTAGTCATTACTGTACATTTCATAGTCATAGATATCCTTATTATTGATGATGGTCACACAGTCCACAGGCTCACATCACCTATGCACCAAGTTTCTTCCATTCTTATCACTCAATGGCGTCAAAATTCACTTGTCACTGTCTTTCTTTTTCTTTGATGCACTGCCACC
This sequence comes from Nerophis lumbriciformis, assembly GCF_033978685.3. Lineage (NCBI taxonomy): Eukaryota > Metazoa > Chordata > Actinopteri > Syngnathiformes > Syngnathidae > Nerophis > Nerophis lumbriciformis. The sequence continues at coordinate 51,242,145 of NC_084548.2, forward strand.
AGAATAGTCTACCTCACGCTTCGGAGGTTAGAATTAAAATGTTAACGAAAAAACTAAAGTTTTTTTCCTGCTCCTAGTTCTCATTTTCTTTTTGTACAGTCTTATTACTAAATGGAAGTGTGTCATAACAGGAAGACTGCCTGTGTTTAAAGTCAATATCCAACATAGAACAACCTGGAAAGAGTCGCATAGAAAACACTTGCAAAAATATAAGCAAATAATCAAATGAAAGGACTCCAGAATAACATCAATGTTTTTATTTTTCCGCAAGTATACACAAATAAATGAATCAGAGCAAAATGGGGGTAAAAAGATGAGGTGGGTGCTCAAAATAATGTAATGTACCCATCAACCGCAGCAACTTTATAAGTGTGTATTATGGCGTTATAGTCTTCACTTTTAGGCATTTAACGTTTGATTGACACGGCACAATCAAAAATTGACAACACAACTTTTGACTTGGTTTTTTTTTCACCTTTTTTCAGCAGCTTTCACATCAATACTTGATGTGGCGACTTATACAACTATTTAGATGGAAAATATACCATAAACTGCCTAAGCAAGAGAAGCTTCATTGCAAGGTGAGACCAACAGTTCAGGATTTAAAGTGGGAGAATTTAGATTTGCATTATTGACGCTATATTAAAAATGAACATTTCTTTTGATCAAGCATACAAATATGCCGGCTGTCACAGCGACTGATTTAAACATGAGCTATGCATCACCCTTTATGAGCCCACCGCATGATTTGTGTGTACAACCTTACTCTGCGAAGTAATTAGTGAACCCAACCAGCGGGGAGACGCAGCCGAGTAAAAAGTAACATATTTCTCATTGATATATAGCGAAGCAGAAGAATAAAGAATCCCAAAATGGTGGAATTAAGTGCCTCCACTAAATTGTACCTCACACATCTGGCCTCGCACAAAAAAATGACTTCTACAATGAATTCTGAGCTCACTAATGCACACAGACAAAACGACAGCAATTATTTATGGTGACAGGGTAAGTATGGCCGGAAGATGAAAGTTTTGAATATGTGCTCGTAAAAGAAGTTGAAGCAAGGGGGGTGGGAGGGATTGGGGGCTCGATGGGAGGACAAGGGGACAGATAAGTTGACAGCAGGCCATAGCAATGATTTACCTGCGGGGGTGTAGCGCCGTCACGGGCCAATTTTCAGCATCATTAAAGCCCTCGCTCTCCTTTCTCAGACACTCCCTCTGTCTAACCTTTTGCAACCACACTGTGTTTCTCTCACTTTTGCACTTTCTGTGTCCCCCCTTGTCCCAGTGATCTGGCTGACACGTCGCTATGGTAACCAGCAGAGTGGACGACTCACACGTGAGATGATGGGATCATTTTGGTTAGTGTGCTTCCACTACATGTTAATATGCAACCTCCATTGTTTTCTTTTCCCTCCTGGAGTGTCGCTCTGTTGAAAAAGTCAACTCCATGTTTATGATGGACATAAGATGCCGGTCCACTCGGACAGAGCGAGCGTTTAGGCTGCGGTTCGCAAGCTATAGCCGAATGATTCGTGTTGAATCATTGCTACGTCGAGAGCTTTACGGCGAATGTTATGTCGTTTTTATGACATTTGTGATTAGGAGTCATGACAGGCACCGTAATTATGATGTTTTGTGTGGGGCCGGGCCCCACTGAAAATCATGGCGAAGCTTCATCGCAAGCATTAAATTCTCCCCATCGCAGCTTTGAATGCGATTCACGACAACATAAAGCATTGATACAGCATCGTACGAGAATTATTATTTCGCAGAAGGCAGTGCTGTGACGTTATATTGCACCTCCATTTACCCCCGGACTAAGATTTCAAATGCAGTTTCTTACACTTGATGAGCATGCAGTAAAAACGTAAAGATGTATTTTTTTTTGCAATAGAACGCTTGTTGAGCAGATTGAACCTGACAGAAACTTTATGTATTCATATTATTATTCCTAACTTAGTTTTTTAGACCAGCTGGATTTTGAATTGGAACATTTATTTGGGAGATTTTAATACATTTCTCCCCGAATCTTAATTCACATTCACGCCGCTCAAAATGTGTGCCTGAATAATTAAAGAGTCGTCTTATGAAAGAAAATCATCTTTATAGATGCTGACATTCATGGCATGCTGTCAGTGTGCTGCTCCCTGAGGCTTGAGGCAAGATACTGCCTGATTTAAAAAGAAAAAAAAAAAAATTGGCCTACCTATCTTTTCATGAATACTGAATGGATTTGTACATTTTCTATTTCTAATTAACTCCAATTAAGGCAACATTTCAGCTAAATTCAGGTCAACTTAAATTACGTTGACATGATTAGCTGAGAAACCTTACTGCATAGGAGTTTGTTTGCTAAATTTTCACCCTATTTTTTACAAGAGAAGAGTTTTTATAGTGTAAAACATTGTTTGTTTAGAATTCAGTCAATTTTGTGGAATTGAATGTTGGTTAATTGTAGCATGAAGCAATGGAGACAAAATGGAGTGCACTACTTAGCTGTGACCAGCAGAGGCACTGGTGATTAGTCCCAATTAGAGCCATCCTTATATAGCGAGCGTATGGCCAAACTGGTTTCAGACCATCTTTTAAATGTTTGGTCAAAAGCAACATGGCGCCATGTTGAGGACCCACTTTGAGCTAGTGCTATGCATGCGCTGCACTTCCTCATCGGACATCTATTTTAAGTGACGAGTGTTTTGAGGTGTAAACATACCCAGTTGTGCAGCACGGGGCTGCTCCAACTGTTTCAAGCTTTCATAGAAAGATTCATATGTAAACAAATTAAAATGTTAATAGAAATGTATTTAATACCACAAATCTTGTTCATCTATATACATTTTTTTTTAAAAGA
>NC_084548.2:52222500-52397500 GCF_033978685.3 Nerophis lumbriciformis
GGCACTGGCGGCCCGGGGGCTAAATCTGGCCTGGGAATGAAACCATACCAGCCCCCGATTTCAGTTCAAAACTTGGGAGACAAACATTTTTGCAGCAAATCCCTAAAACACTAGAGTGCTCCTATTGTACAGAGGTATTTGGACCACTGTAAACACATTGAAAGACCCTTGCATTTACATGTTAATAACCCTGCTAGAAAACATAGAAACTGGGGTTTAAACTTGTGATTTACATAACTGAGGCATTCCTCATCGCACTCTTTTAAGTTCTCTCCTTTTTGGCAGTTTGACATTTTTTTCGTAATGTGATTAATCTAAGTAAGGTGTGACTGTCGCTTGTTTACTCCGGATGCAGTAAGTATTTGTTCAACTTCTTTATTTATACTATTAGTTTTCCACAAAGTTTAATCTTAGGTCCTCTATTTTTCATCATTTGGGCTATTCAACAGGTGGCTCGCAAACAATTTGTGAGAGACTCACATTTTTGCAGAAGATTTTTAAAAACACCAGTGCCATAGAGATGACCTTTGACTAGCTGTTTTGTAGAAAGTCCTTAAAAACAGCAGAGTAACTCTGACAAAATAAACAGACCAAAATCACTCTACTGTAGAGGACGCTGGCTCCGGTATATACAACATAAGAATAATAGTGAAGAGAGAAGTCTGGCTCCCCGGTCCTTAGAGTTCTGGAAACATTTTGTTGAATTTTTGAAAATAAGCCTATTGCACTCTTACCAAGGTCAGCGATGCAGCACTGCCCATTCCTCTTCACCAGGATATTTCTGCTTTTCAAATCTCGGTGGGCGATGGCCGGTTTGCCCTGGGAGCTGACGATCTCGGTATGGAGGTGGACCAAGCCACAGGCCATAGACAGACACATCCTCAGGCAGCTCTCGGGCTCCAAACTGCTGTACTGCAGGAAGTCGTAGAGCGAACCCAGCTCGTGAAAGTGCGTGACGAGCCACAGCTGGGTGCTGGAATTCTTGGATGTCATATCAGACGCTATGAAGCCTAAAGCGAGAATACAAGACAGCTGTCTTTTAGAGTTTGCTTTTTGCCTGACGCTCCGCATCTGTTAGGTTGAAATCTCGAGCAGTACCCAATATGTTGTCGTGCCTGAGCTGCACAGTATTGTAAATCTCCGTCTCTCTGAACCATGATTGCTCGTCCCTTGAGGAGAAGATTTTGACAGCTACACTCTCACCCATCCAAGTTCCCCTCCACACCTCTCCATACCTGCCCTTACCTGGGTAGTGCATATAGTAAAAGAAATGTAAAGCACAATGACATAAGGTAACCAGCGGTGGTGATAATGAAGACTGACCAACACATTCCACAAGAGAGATCTGCCGGGCCATAGTCCTTTGGACCAGATAGGGCAGCCCGGTTCCACTGCCTGATGTACAAAACTCATCAAATATACCCTGGACAAGAATACATGATAAGACAAAACTGCCATATGTCATTATTGTACCACCCTTAACCTGAAATTTCTTACACCATATGTAGGGTCGTCTCCATTGGGGACCTTGAGCATGGTGACATCATGGTCATCAACATTTTTGAGGCGGGAATGTGCACGTCGGAAGCGCAGGAATATCAGCAGGCCGCATAAACTGGCCACCATGAACAAGAGGAGCAGAGCCACAGTGATCCACAGCTCTGGACGAGGCTGCTGTGGGGACATCGTCGTCGTCTCTCCATCTGGAGCCACAAATATGACATGAAATTGGCAACATTTTCTAGTCTACCTCAGTGGTTCTCAAACTTGTTTTCTACCAAGTACCACCTCAGAAAACACTTGACTCTCCAAGTACCTCCATAATGACCAACATTAAAATACAGTAGCATAGTAGGCCTAAATATTAACCAAAAACAAGGCAGAGGTTTTATTTATCAAGTATATTTATTATTTTGGCCACTGTAACATTACACTTAGTTTGAACAGTTACACTGTTTGAATACTTAATTAAGTGATTATTTGATGTATCACGAGATGGAGCCTGTGTACCTGGTACCACAGTGTGAGAATCACTGGTCTACCTTGTGTTTGTCATTGTAAAGTACGGTATAAAACATTGCAATTGTTTACTTCCATTGAAGCATTGAATTGGAGTGGGTCTATGACAAACACAATGAGGTTTTGAGTACTGACCTATGTTTGGAGGTGGCGTGGCATAGGCGTTGCATAGGTCCTCTCTGCAACAGTAGACGTGGAAGCGTTCAAAGGAAGTGAAGCACTGCTCTCTGTAGTTATGATTCGAGAAGCAGCCTTTCTCCTCGTGGCCGTGCACCCACATGTAGAAGCAGACGTCCCCTCGGCATGTGTCGTTCACACAAGTGCCTTTGTCATTCTCGCACGTACACAGCCGCTTACCATCACCCTCTGACTCTGCAAAGGATGAACATGTGCTGTAAATGGCTGCGCTATTATCCCTTGTATGCTTATTAATATTTTCTAAAGAAGAGTGCTCCAACAGACTTTTCTTAACTCTTTACACAATGGTTTGCTTGAATATACACTAAAATAGGACAATTTACAATTACAATATCAACATGGTACAAAAAAGGGACATTATTTGCACTTTTTGCCCACTAGGAGGCAGAGGAATGGTATACAATATGAGCACTATGAAGTGTTTGTGGATAACGCCTCACATCTAGAGTGTTGTGGATTAGAATCTGTGTGAGTTTGGTTCTCTGTGTATGGAGTTTGATGGCCTTCTCTGTTCTCTCCTTTATCTCTGGGTACTTTATTTCCTCCCACAGTCCAAAAATAGGCATGGTAGGTTGAAGGTTCAATGAAGACTAACATATTGCCTTTGGTGTGACTGGTTGTCTGTCTCTATCATTATTAGCATCACCACCAGTATGCACCAGCATCCACCTGACTTTAAATATGATATACTGTGTAAATTAGAGAAAGCGGATACTAGGCCCTTTTTCCACCGCAGGAACTTTTACAGGAACTTTCCCATTTACCCGGGTAAATAAAGTTCCCCTTGTGTTTCCACCAAATACTAGCCGGGTAGATTTAGTTCTTCGGGAACCTTTCAGAGTTCCTGCCATCTAGGTGTGACTTTTGGAAGTTTCCCATTACCTTTTCGGGGGACAGGTGTGCTGTCAAACGTTGACTGGTTGAACACAGTTGTTGGGCGTTCCTAAAGCTTCTTTTTCGAACACAGCACCTCCATTTACAGAATGCTAGGCGACTTGTTTATTTCTTGTTTCTTGTGTATTTCTATTACAACATACTTGACAACTGAGAGAAAGAAGAACAAAATGAACTTTTGACTTGCAGGAAACTTTTGTTGGGCATCTTTGTGGTGAAGAATGCTGATCAGTGAAACTATCTTGCAGTGTTTTTACTCAGTCACAGTCTTTAAACTATATGCAGTTTATTATTGTTTATTATTTTTATAAACTTATTTTAGATACTAGAAACTACGAGAAGTGGACAAACTCTTTTAAACGTATTTACGGTGGAGTATGAAGCCGGATTCAAAGCAACGACCTCAGCTGCTTACTACTCTGAGACTTTGTTGGATCAATGTGAAATAAAGGAGGCAGTACACGAGTGGAACAAAGGTAAATAACAGCAAATAGTAACTATTTACTTTATTACATGTTGTAAAAGTAGTCAGTGACACTCCATTTGTGTAGTTTTTAGCCTCAACCCGAGGGAACACAATGCTAATGCTAGCAAGCTAACAATAAAGCAAATGTGTTCATGTTGTCGGCGTAAGATAAACACTGACATTTATTCTTTATATGTTGTTATTTACATCTGAAATTGACAAAAAGTAATCGCCTGTCCTACATGAATTTACTGAGACAACGACTTAATGGCTGTTGTACATTGCAGACAAAATCCTGACTTATTATGAACATTGATTGATTGATTGAGACTTTTATTAGTAGGTTGCACAGTGCAGTACATATTCCGTACAATTGACCACTAAATGGTAACACCTGAATACGTTTTTCAACTTGTTTAAGTCGGGGTCCACTTAAATTGATTCATGATACAGATATATACTATCATATATCATCATAATACAGTCATCACACAAGATAATCATCAGGGTGTATACATTGAATTATTTACATTATTTACAATTTGGGGTGGGGGGGGGGGGGGGGTGGGGGGGGGGTAGGTTTGGTTGTTATCATCAGTCATCAACAATTGAGAATAGAGAAATGGATATTGAAACAGTGTAGGTCTGACTTGATAGGATATGTACAGCAAGTAGTGGACATAGAGAGAGAGAGAGATCAGAAGGCATAAGAAAAGTATCTACATTTGATTGTTTACATTTGATTATTAACAATCCGGGGAGGGTGTTAGTTTAGGGTTGAAGTTGCCTGGAGGTGTACTTTTATTGCGGTTTTGAAGGAGGATAGAGATGCCCTTTCTTTTATACCTGTTGGGAGCGCATTCCACATTGATGTGGCATAGAAAGAGAATGTGTTAATACCTTGGTTAGATCGGAATCTGGGTTTAACGTGGTTAGTTTAGCTCCCCCTGGTGTTGTGGTTATGGCGGTCATTTACGTTAAGGAAGTAGTTTGACATGTACTTCGGTATCAGGGAGGTGTAGCGGATTTTATAGACTAGGCTCAGTGGAAGTTGTTTTACTCCGTCCTCCACCCTGAGCCAGCCCGCTTTGGAGAAGTGGGTAGGAGTGAGGTGTGATCTGGGGTGGAGGTCTAGAAGTAATCTGACTAGCTTGTTCTGGGATGTTTGGAGTTTAGATTTGAGGGTTTTGGAGGTGCTAGGGCACCAGGAGGTGCATGCGTAATCGAAAAAGGGTTGAACGAGAGTTCCCGCTAGATTCCTCATGGTGCTTTTGTTGACCAGAGAGGAGATTCTATAGAGAAATCTCGTTCGTAGGTTGACCTTTTTGACTACCTTGGTTGCCATTTTATCACAGGAAAGATTAGCCTCTAGAATGGAACCTAGGTAGGTGACCTCATCCTTTCTGGTGATAACAATGTCACCCACTTTTATAGTGAACAATTCGGTACACTTTATTTTTTAAATCATATTGTTTTGTATATTATTGCTTTGTATTTTATTTACTTACTTTTTAGTGAAATAACTCTGACCTAATATTGTCTCTTTATTTACATGGTATCAATGTATAAATATACTAAACCACTCCTCCACACGTCATCAGCCTGATTTGTATAAACTACCCTGAACTATGAAATGTGGTGGAAACACAAACCCCACACGTATACAGGGATCTAAAGTTCAGGGAAGTAGAGGTTCAAAGAATCAGAACTTTTGGTGGAAAAAGGCCTAATGAGATGGAAGGCCTTTGGCAAAATGTCGATACAGTTCGCATAGCTTATCATTCACTCACCTGCGTGGCAAGCAGAGGCCAACAGCAACAGTCCAACGAGTACCGCTGTTAAGCAAGCAGAGCCTGCCATCTCTGTGGAACACACACATAATAATTTAGTACTATTAGCAATAGAAAGCAATCATTTTCTAACATTTCAACAGTTGCATGATATATACTAACAACAACAACAACAACAACAACAAAAAGTCTGGTGAGGGAGCTATTCTGTAGAAAAACAACAAGTCGGTGGGCCCAGCTGGTCTGCCTATGTTCTAATTGCTATGGATGGAAAAAGGGGGGTTTGGAGTGGGGAGGCTAGAATAGCACTCCAGAGTGTTTGCATAAGTGTGCTGAGACTGCGTGTGCTACCCAGGCTCCAAGCTTGTCGACTCCTCAGCTGCCCTGCTTGCAGAGTACGTAAATATTGATGGCAATGCTTCCTGCCATTGAGTGACCCCACCCGGCTGGCCGGCGAGACTCTGGTTGCTCATTGTTCATGACTGCGCAGTCAGGGGCCACGCAAGCAGCAGAGCTCTCATACAGTGCAAAAGCATGCTGTAGTCTGGTAGGGGAGGGGGGAGGTTACAACTTAGTATGGAAACCAAAGAGCTTTAATAGAATGTGTTGATATATACTATAATCTAAAAAAAATAAGTGCTAAAGAAATGTCTGTTCTTGCTCGAGGGGTTCCTTCATAGTTACTTTAATGCAGCTGTAGTAATACTGCTTTTGTTGACCAACAAGGTAAAAATACATACAGTTAAAACTCAATATTGTTAATACCTTGATCAATTGTTTTTCTTAAAGATTTGGTGAATATGTATCTGACCAGATCTGACCAATCTAAATCTATGAGCATGAACCGATAAAGCCTGCTTGGCGGAGAGGCGAACGTCTTCTGACACAAACCGAACAATCTAGGTGTGTGATTGCCCTGAGAATTCAATGAACTGGATGAAGAAGAACATCCGTAGACATTTAGTATTTTAAATTAAATTTGATTGATTTAACGGGGCCCTATTATACAAAACCAACGTTTCTTACCTATTGGTACCTGTTTTTGTGTATTTGGAATCTGCATAAGTTATGTGGTATTTATAAAACAATCTTGCATTCCTTCCAACTTTCTCCACATGAGCCGGTCGGAATTTATTCCATTTGTGACGTGGGCAGATATCGCCTATATGGTAAAGTTTAACCCAAAGAGCTTTGTGCCAGTCTGCCATTATAGTCCGACACTGTAATCAATAACCTCCTTTTTCTTTAACCTCTTGTTGTGGGTCTTGTACATGCACACAGAGGTGGGTAGTAACGCGCTACATTTACTCCGTTACATCTACTTGAGTAACTTTTGGGATAAATTGTACTTCTAAGAGTAGTTTTAATGCAACATACTTTTACTTTTACTTAAGTATATTTATAGAGAAGGAACGCTACTTTTACTCCGCTACTTTTATCTACATTCAGCTCGCTACTCGCTACTAATTTTTATCGATCTGTTAATGCACGCTTTGTTTGTTTTGGTCTGTCAGACAGACCTTCAAAGTGCCTGCCTTACTGGTGACGTTTCAGTTCGTTCCACCAATCAGATGCAGTCACTGGTGACGTTGGACCAATCAAACAGAGCCAGGTGGTCACATGACCTGACTTAAACAAGTTGAAAAACTTATTGGGGTGTTACCATTTAGTGGTCAATTGTACGGAATATGTACCGTACTGTGCAATCTAATAATAAAAGTTCAAATCAATCAATCAAAAGTGTGAAGGAAAAAAGATACTTGTTTTATTTCAACCGTACCGTCAAAAGCCTCAAAACTGACCGCACATGAGGACGTTCTTGTCTTCACAATAAAAGTGCCGCGCCATCGCGCCTGCGCTTTCAAAACAAGAGTCTCCGAAAGCCAGCGTAAACAAGCTAGCAAGCTACGGAGTTTGACACCAATATATTTCTTGTAAAGTGTATAAAAACGAATATGGAAGCTGGACAAATAGGATGCCAAAAACCCACCACTTTCATGTGGTATTAGACAGAAAGGAGGAACTTTTCTTCTCCTGCATTTGAAAACGTGGACGTTATCATCACGACTGTCTGATTACAATCAACGCAAGTCATCAGAATCAGGTAATACACCAACTTATATTCTAGTCTTCATTAAAGAAAGGAATCTATATGTTAAACATGCATGTATATTCATTAAAACACCTTTAACATGTAAACAAAAACAGCAAAATAAATACTTATAAATTATATACTGTATATATCAATGTATATGTATGTATGTATGTATATATATATATATATATGATATGAGTGTGTATGTTACTCATCAGTTACTCAGTACTTGAGTAGTTTTTTCACAACATACTTTTTACTTTTACTCAAGTAAATATTTGGGTGACTACTCCTTACTTTTACTTGAGTAATAAATCTCTAAAGTAACAGTACTCTTACTTGAGTACAATTTCTGGCTACTCTACCCACCTCTGCATGCACATGCATCCGCAGCTGTTGCCATTTCTAATGCAAAGTAGCGTATAATTGGAGGCATGTAAAAACAAACGCCTACAAAACTGCGCATCCTGAAGAGAGGGTCAGAAAGTGGATTGAAGATGAACTGTAAAACGTAATCTATGCTAACATAACATATTACATATTATTTAGACCACATGTAAGTGTTTTGAAAGTAAAAAAAAAAAAGAAAAAAGACCCATTTAATACATTTTATAAATATATTTTATGCATCTTCCTTAAGTCTTTTGTCACTTGTTCTGTCAGTTTAGCCAAACTATAATTTAATGTAAACTGCAATGGCAACAACCTCTGTATTCATTAGTACTCCACGCAATAGTGCTGTGTGATTGTGGTGTTTTTTTGCTTGTGTCCGTGTTTTATATAATTTCTAAAGTAGGCTAAACTTTTTGTTGGACCTTTTCTGTTTTCTTTTAACAGTATGCATGGACCATAGTGTAGTACCAGAGAGTTGGAAACAGCTATTTGCACTGGTGATTGGTGGAAGGAATAGTATTTGTACATGTCCTAACTGTGCTGAACTGCTGCCATCATTTTTACATTCTATTTGGACTACGTGATCAGAATCTATTTTATTTTCATCTATTCCATTCTATTTATGATCTATTTATATTAACCTATGTTATTTTTAAAAACTACTCTATTTATAAAATATTCTAAATTTATATTTCAATTATTATGTACATGCAATCATTCTTGCGGTATTAATGGGCAAAATCTGGGAGTATGGGTACACAATTTTGTACCATCCTTGTGTGTCTCATGTGTGCTGGTATAACAATAATGTTCTTTGAATCCTTATTTACGTTTGTATTAGGACTGTGCAATATCTACACACTGCAACTGAAAATTACAATAACATTGAGAATATGTTAACATATAAAGTAGATTTGACTGATAAAAAATCACTACAATTCAAAATGGGCCTAGAGTATGAACAATCATTTAAGTCTAAGAATTTAAATATGTAGCAACATACAGTATATGTTAATTTTGATGCTAGATAGTACTAACACAACATAAAAGCTTCACAGGCTGGTACATAATACATTTTATCGACTGGGCAAATTGGTATAGTGAAGGCAAATTATTATCAAGTTAGATGTACCAACGTATGTATTGCCATATTAGTGCTTTCTTAACTTATTTTAATACACACAATTTTCCTGCAGATATTTACTTCTAAAAAGCATTTTCCCAGATTTTTATTTGGACAATTACCAAGGAAAACACGAGTATGAATGATGAGCTTGTGGCTGTGACTTATTCCAGGGCAGTTGAGAAGATGATAGGAGAAGATGAAATGGATGTTGCCTCAACAGAGCAACAGGTGACCAAATTACTGCAATGAAAGGAGGTGGATGAAAATGTCAACAACCTTGATACAGTACATGCATTCCACTGTATTCAGGAAATTGAAACACTTCACCTATCATCATTAAATTTACCAACAAAAATACAAAACAGCATTGCTGAAGCAGAGAAGTAAACTGGAAGGAACAGACGTCTAAGTGCGGCAAAGGCACAACACATAAAGTAGTAGTCTGATGGGATAAAGTCATCTACATTAGACAACAGTGCTACATCAAAAGGGATTGTTGAAAGAGAAGATCTGGAATTGAAAACGTTTCAAATGACAACAGCAAAAATAAATACAATTACATATAATACAACAATGAATTTCTCATCTTACCACCAGAAGCATATCCAGGATGCCTATTTCAACAATATCAAACATTACGTTTTATTCATTTGTCAGCAATAATAAGTTATTGCTTAACATATACAGTGGTGCCTCAACTTGATAGTGCCATAACTTAAGAGTGTTTGGAATTAAAAGCTGTCTTTCGACTAATTGTTATGCTTTAAGTTGCAAGCAAAAATTTGAGTTTCAAGCATCCCCACCATTAGTTGGCATAGTGAAACCCTTACTATTGGACCAAAACATCCGGTGTTACTCGCCAGCATTAGCTTATAGCTAGAGATCGACATAACATTGTTTTTCCAACCACTTGAAGAAAAACAGTGATTGGAAAGGAGACTGCTGAGACTAAGAAGCAGTTGATATCCATTGAAATAAAGAAAGAAATCAATCAATCAAAGTTTACTAATAAAGCCCTTAATCACAAATGTCTCAAAGGGCTGCACAAACCACAACGACATCAGATCCCACATCTGGACAAAAAAAACTAAACCCTATGAAAACAATGACAAACCTTGGAAGGGACCGCAGATGTGGGGACCCCCTGGATGACGGGTGCAATGGATGCCAAGTGGATACGGTTAATAAAATAAATAATCAAAAACATTATAGAGCATGTAGCAGACTTGGCAAAGCAGTTTGAGTGTAGCACTTGCTAGTTTGCACCGTACAGAAGCAGAAAGAGTCAATAACGCTAGCTAGGTAAAATAAATGAAGTAAAATAAAGTTCAAATATATAAATGGCGGATATTTATCCATGAAAATATGGACAAGCTGCTGATGGTGTGTTTAACGGAGAAGCAGCTCGAAGGAGAAACCATGTAAGCATATTTTCCAAGGTAAATGCTATACATTTTATTGCATTACTTCATAAAACAGTTGTTTGTTGTACATTCAATTGTATTGTTTATCATACAATATTTTCTAAAGTTATTTTTTCTTTTTAAAAAGCATGGTAAATGGTTAAACTGTGCTATTTCTTTGGGAGGCCAAGCCCAAAAAAATTAATTGTATTAATTTCTATGGGGAACATTGACTTGACATACAATAATACTACTGTTTTCTGTTTTTATTTATGCATTATATAATAAAAGAGACAAATCAAATAAACCACGACAATGCACATGTAAAAGAGCATAAGGTAAATATATTATGGCACAGGTTTAGTTTCCTTAGGTGTATTTCTCACCTAAAGGTTGGTATGTGCATAACTTCCTGCATATCATGTTATCATGCAGTACATCTTTTCCTAATCAGTGGCAGTGGAGTAAACACACATCAGTGCAAAACAATGTATGGCTTTTTTACGCTTACATTAATTAGATATTTCCATAACGTACAAACTACAGGAAGTCATCACATTTTTTTCTTGTGCACATGCCAGACAAGCAAGTGGTAATCCTCATGCACTCCATGTTTGGGTACAATCAATTGTAAAATCCCTGCTAGATACCATTTCCACCTTACACAAAAATCTGATGAATACCAAACAAACTATCTTTAGACTTCCCCCGCCTCCAAATCCGGCCTTCAGCACTGTACTCTGAAACCACAAGCCATATTATACCAACCATCAGAAAGCACTTCCTGCATTGTGCAGCCTACAAGTCAGTGCTGGCAAACTCTAGCATAAACACAACTCCACCCACTCTGTTCCTCACTTGAGATTCTCAGATGGGTTTCATTTATCTGGCTGTCATTTTATCGTTTGCGGGTCCTTACATAGCAGAGAGCCCTAATCATGTCCTCCCATCGTAAGCCGAATTGACATTAGACTCCAGCACACTTCCTCTGGAAGCCCTCAACTGTTTGTCTCTGTTCGGTTCAACGCTACATCCCTGTGACCCAGGGGGAAAAGAACCATTGTCATCTCTTCCTCCCATCGACAGCTTAAACTCAGGGAGGCAGATCTCTCATTCCATCTGGATGACTGTGTGGTTAGACTGGATGGTGGGGGCATGTATCAGCACAACAGCCTCTGCAGAGCCCCTGGACTGGGCCTCATCCTTGTAAAGCAGGGATATTCAACTGGCAACCTGGGGCCCAAATCCACCATGGGAATGACACCGTGCCGGCCCCCGCGTTCAGTTCAAAACTTGGGAGACAAACATTTTAGCAGAAAATTCCTAAAAACACTAGAATGCTCCCGGAACTTGGACCACTGAAAGCACATTGGCAGATCCTGGCATTAACATTTAACCTTGCTAGCAAACACAGAACACTGGGGTTCAAAAGTGTGATTTACATAGCTGACTCGTTCCTCAAGGCTTTCCTTTAAGTCCTCCCCCTTTTGGCAGATACATTTTTTTTTTCATAATGGGATTTAACTAAGGTGTTGGTATAGCTTGTTTACTTCAGATGCAGTTGCTAGTCAACTTATTCAGTTATACATGTGGTGTTTTTCAAGGGTCCATCTTGGATCCTCTCTTTTTCATCATTTGGGCTAAAATGTGTGAGAGACTCACATTTTCGGAGAAGGTCGTTAAAAACAACAGAGCGCTCCTGTAACTCTGAGACAATATACCAAAATCAAACGTCTATAGTGGAGGACGCTGGTACTCCAGAACAGTGTTTTTCAACCACTGGGATACAGTTTGGTGTGCCGTGGGAGATTATGTAATTTCACCTATTTGGGTTATAAATATTTTTTGCAAGCCAGTAATTATTATCCGCAAATAATGTGTTGTTGTTGAGTGTCGGTGCTGTCTAGAGCTTGGCAGAGTAACCACGTTATTCTCTTCCATATCAGTAGGTGGCAGCAGGTAGCTAATTGCTTTGTGGATGTCGGGAACATGGTTTGTCATGATCACAATATGAAGATGACAGCGGGAGGCAGTGTGCAGGTA
Source organism: Nerophis lumbriciformis (assembly GCF_033978685.3). Taxonomy (NCBI): domain Eukaryota; kingdom Metazoa; phylum Chordata; class Actinopteri; order Syngnathiformes; family Syngnathidae; genus Nerophis; species Nerophis lumbriciformis. The sequence goes on from NC_084548.2 coordinate 52,234,928, forward strand.
AAAAGGTATCTAATGCTTAAACCAAAAATAAACAAAAGGTGAGTGCCCCTAAAAAAAGACATCGAAGCTTAGGGAAGGCTTTGCAGAACGAAACCAAAACTAAACTGGCTACAAAGTAAACAAAAACAGAATGCTGTATGACAGCAAAGACTTACAGCGTGTGGAGCAGAGATGGCGTCCACAAAGTACATCCGTACATGACATGAAAATCAACAATGTCCACACAAAGAAGGATAGCAACAACTGAAATAGTCTTGATTGCTAAAACAAAGCAGGTGCGGGGAACAGCGCTCAAAGGAAGACATGAAACTGCAACAGGAAAATACCAACAAAACAGGAAAAGCCACCAAAATATGAGAGCAAGACAATACCTATAACACTACACACGGGAAAACACCAAAAAACTCAAAATAAGTCACGGCGTGATGTGTCAGGTCGTGACAGTACTTTGAGACAAGTATAGTGATGCATGGTCGGTTATGGTTTAAATTCATAACGAACGACTGTTTATTGTTAATATCAAGTTTCATTTTTTTATGATTTCTACTGGTGCTGTGCCTTCGGATTTTTTCAATGAAAAAAATGTGCCTTGGCTCAAAAAAGGTTGAAAAACACTGCTCCAGAACATACAAAATATGACTAATAATGAAGAGAGAAGTCCGGACCCCCCAAAAGGTTTAGTTGAATATCCCTGTTTAAAAGTAAAATAAAAAACTTTACCATAAAACAACCACATAATTTAGTGATCGATAAGCTTCTTTCACCATTCTTATAGTGATCTGTGTTTGTGCATTTGTGCTGAGTGTTTATTTTGCGTACAACCTTTAAGTCAGTAGTAATCCAGTGGTTGGGACTGTCTGCAAGTTACAGCCTCACCAAAAAAGCTGTGTCTTCATCTGGCAGACAAAGCAAGGCTTGGCAGGCTTCACGGCTCAGTTACTGTCTGTGTGCTCTCACATGCATGAATGCTTTGTGGAAAGAAAGGGACGATCTCAACTTTATTGTACTTGTCTGATGTGGATACTGTTGGTTGGATTTTATCCTAGGAATGTGCTCCTTTTGTGGTTGCAGCTGCATCAAACTGAGTGAGGGGTATTTCTAATATTGTGATAGACTTATTTAGCTTGGCAAGAGTGTCAAAACATCCGTCGGTATGATGCTGTGAAGTCTTACACTAGGGCTGCAGCCTGCAGCTATCGATCATTTTGGTAATCTGGTGATTAGTTTGTTTGATTAATCAAGTAATCGAATAAAACACACTTTATTGCCTCAATGCGTATTTTAGGGAAAATTGTTGACATAAACAACATTTTTTAACAATAAAAAACCTTAATTCTGTTTTTCTATTAAATGTACATTACACATTTAAATTGCACTTTTAACACGGTTGCATTCATAATAACAATTGAAAAAACTCAGCGCTGTTTGCAACATCCACACACCACCGCTATCATGTGCGCTCTATTACAGCAGCTGTGCAGAAACTATGTTCCCATATTTAAAGTTATCAAAGCAACAGAACCAATATCAAAGCTTTTTTCCTAATCAAAATAATCAATTAATCGTTGCAGCCCTACCATACACCACCTCAAACTACAACCACATTTTCAAGTAAACAGCTCTATGACAAATTCAAATTGATTCCTACTTCGCGGAAATTTACCTAGGCTATTAACAACCACAAATATATATATATATATATATATATATATATATCCATCCATCCATCTTCTTCCGCTTATCCGAGGTCGCGTCGCGGGGGCAGCAGCTTAAGCAGGGAAGCCCAGACTTCCCTCTCCCCAGCCACTTCGTCCAGCCCCTCCCGGGGGACCCCGAGGCGTTCCCAGGCCAGCCGGGAGACATAGTCTTCCCAACGTGTCCTGGGTCTTCCTCGTGGCCTCCTACCAGTCGGACGTGCCCTAAACACCTCCCTAGGGAGGCGCTCGGGTGGCATCCTGACCAGATGCCCGAACCACCTCATCTGGCTCCTCTCGATGTGGAGGAGCAGCGGCTTTACTTTGAGCTCCCCCCGGATGACAGAGCTTCTCACCCTATCTCTAAGGGAGAGCCCCGCCACCCGGCGGAGGAAACTCATTTCGGCCGCTTGTACCCGTGATCTTGTCCTTTCAGTCATAACCCAAAGCTCATGACCATAGGTGAGGATGGGAACGTAGATCGACCGGTAAATTGAGAGCTTTGCCTTCCGGCTCAGCTCCTTCTTCACCACAACGGATCGATACAGCGTCCGCATTACTGAAGACGCCGCACCGATCCGCCTGTCGATCTCACGATCCACTCTTCCCTCACTCGTGAACAAGACTCCGAGGTACTTGAACTCCTCCACTTGGGGCAAGATCTCCTCCCCAACCCGGAGATGGCACTCCACCCTTTTCCGGGCGAGAACCATGGACTCGGACTTGGAGGTGCTGATTCTCATCCCAGTCGCTTCACACTCAGCTGCGAACCGATCCAGTGAGAGCTGAAGATCCTGGCCAGATGAAGCCATCAGGACCACATCATCTGCAAAAAGCAGAGACCTAATCCTGCAGTCCTAATCCATCAGTGTTTCCCACACATTCATTTATTTGTGGCGGCCCGCCACGAAAGAATTACGTCCGCCACAAATGGATTTTTCGGCTTTTGACTTGCTCAACCGCTCATAAAAGCAATGGGACTCTGTCTGTGAATGTACCTTGTAGTTACAACTCCGGTGCAGTAGGTGGCGGTAGCCTACTATGCATTGTAACTCCGCCAATAGCACTTAATTCACATGGTGGGCCAGAAGAAGAAGAAGAAGAAGAAGACGGCGGAGTAAAAGAACGGACCGACCGGATCAAAATACGAGGGTAATATAGGTTGTAGGTAGATAAGTTATAGCTGCATCGCTCGCGGCTCGTCATATATTTAACGTTAATCCGCGATTTCACCGAGCGTTTCACTGACGGTGCTTCATTAACACCGCCGCTGTTGTCACGTCACGTGTTACAATACCGACGAGCTAACGTGTCCAGGTTATAACCCTGTTGTCAATAAACACACGTGGAGACGGTGCTTCAGATACTGCATTAATAATTAAGCTAAATTGTCCACTGTCCACTGCAGCATGTGAATACAATGAAAAGAATAAAATCTGAGCCAACCAGCTGTTAAAATGTTGTCCAGGTTAATGTTTTGGCCATTAAAGGCCCTTCATTTCAAGATTTCAACTGTGATCGGGCTTTAAACAGGTGGCTGACCTGTTCAGATGGGTGTAACTCAGGGGTGCTCACACTTTTTCTGCAGGCGAGCTACTTTTCAATTGATCCAGTCGTGGGGATCTACCTGATTCATATACCGGTATATAATTTATATTTACTTATTTATGAAATATATGTTTTTGTTAACAAGTTAATGGTGTTTAATGATAATGCAAGCATGTTTAACACATATAGTTAATATTGTTAATACATTAAAGGTGTTTAATGATAATACAAGTATGTTTAATAAATATAGTTAATATTGTTAACAAGTTAAAGGTGTTTAATGATAATGCAAGCATGTTTAACACATATAGTTAATATTGTTAATAAATTAAAGGTGTTTAATGATAATACAAGTATGTTTAATACATATAGTTAATATTGTTAACAAGTTAAAGGTGTTTAAAGATAATACAAGCATGTTTAACACATATTGTTAATAAATTAAAGGTGTTTAATGATAACACAAGTATGTTTAATACATATAGTTAATATTGTTAACAAGTTAAAGGTGTTTAATGACAATACAAGCATGTTTAACACATATAGTTAATATTGTTAACAAGTTAAAGGTGTTTAAAGATAATACAAGCATGTTTAACACATATAGATTCCTTTCTTTCATGAAGACAGGAATATAAGTTGGTGTATTACCTGATTCTGATGACTTCCATTGATTGGAATCAGACAGTGGTGCTGATAACGTCCGCATTTTCGAATGGAGGAGAAAAAAAGTCCTCCTTTCTGTCCAATACCACATGAAAGTGGTTGGTTTTTGGCATCTTATTAATCCAGCTTCTGTACTCCTTTGTATACACTTTACAAGAAATACATTGTCGGCAAACTCTGTAGCTTGCTAGCTTGTGCACGCCAGCTTTCTGAGACTCTTATTTTGTTAGCGCAACTGTGCAGTCGGTCTTTGGAGTTTTGACGACAGGTACGGCGCCAGAGTCTGTTGAAATAAAGTGTTTCTCGCCTTCCTGTCGGTAATTTTAATGAGCTAAATATGTACATAAAGTGTTGTATTTATATTCCAACTCCGCGTTCTTCTTGGTCATCGCCGCTACCGCCGTCACCCCCCACCCCCCGACCACACCACCACAAATAGATGCCTGTCCTGTGGGAAACACTGTATATACACACATATATATATATATATATATATATATATATATATATATATATATATATATATATATATATATATATATATACAGAGCCGCCTTAACCTAAGTGGGAGGGGCCTTGGGGCCCCCTACACCTCAACAACCCCTCCATTTTTAAAATAAGTTTATTCATGGGTGCATGCCCATCTATGCAAGTGAAATAGAGGCCAGACAGCTTTAAGAAAAGTGCTGGCCACCCGCAAGTTTGCTTGTGCTTTTAGCTTGGTTGTCAGCACGCTCGCCTCTTACAACGGTGACAGTAGGAAAAAACAACGCAGCGGAGAGAGATAATACACAACTGCTACGAGAGGCAGAGCTGTCTATGATTGACAGCTATGGACACCAATCCTTGCATTACGCCCAAAAAATTGGGGGCCCCCTTAACTTCTGCTGCCCAGGTAAGCCCGTACATTAAGGTGGCCCTGTACACACACACACACACACACACACACACACACACACACACACACACACACATATATATATATATATATATATATATATATATATATATATATATATATATATATATATATATATATATATATATATATAGATATGTATAGTGGAGGTTTCTGTGGTTAATCTGTTATACAGTGCTCAATACCAGGGTAGAGCGGAATATACGTTAGGTCGGGAAAAAACACAGAGGCTATATCATCCCAACAAGCCTGTTTTGCAGGTTTCCCTGTGTGTAGGGAAACAGGCTTGTTCAGGCTTGTAGGGATGATATAGCCTCTGTATTTTTTCCCTGACCTAACATATACTGTATATATATATATATATATATATATATATATATACATACATATATATATGTGTGTATATATATATATATATATATATATATATATATATATATATATATATATACACATATATACATATATATATATATATATACATACATAAATATATCCATCCATTTTCTACCGCAATATATATATATTAAAAAAGTTAAAGTACCAATGATAGTCACACGCACACACTAGGTGTGGCGAAATGATTCTCTGCATTTGACCCATGTATGTACTGTATGGATGTATGTATATATATATATATATATATATATATATATGTATATATATATATATATATATATATGTATATATATATATATATATATATATATATATATATATATATATATATATATATATATATATATATATATATATATATATATATATATATATATATATATATATAGGCTATTGCAATGCATACTTTCAAGCAAATTACTTGTCTTTTATAAAACTAGCAATGACATAATGTCTGATCTGATGGTTGAAATTTAGACTACAGTTTTAGATGTTTTATGCAATCCTGTTTTACAAGAGCTACAGAAATGTAAGCTATGTAAAACAATCATATAGTGAGCAATAGTAAAACTAAACAGAACTGGTGGTATGTCACTTCGCTTTTGTTTACATGTGACTGTAAGTAAAATTGCACAATACTCCCATGTACACTGGAGTAGTTCTGACATATATTATGACGGCACCATCACTCTTTTGTTGGACAATGTTGATGTTACGTTAATGATATTTGCAATAAGTATGTGGAATATGTGCATAATTTTAGCGCCACTCCTTAAATGTGAGCCACTGTGTACACTTTGTACATTAGTAATATGTTCATCTCCATCTCAGGTTGTTGACACCTGCTCGTTCGCTGCAAACACGTGTGATTCATGGCTTTACGCCTCACAAACCCATTAATCAGCCGTTAACAGTTAACAGTTAACAATTACCTGTTATCAGCACTCCTTTTAACGTGATGCGTGTGAACACGGCACGTATCCCATGTCCACTTCAAGTGTCTCTCCGGTGCCTGTTTAAAACACCAACGTCTCCGATCCTTTAACTTCTTTTTCTTCAAGAAAAGGCTGAAGTGGAGAGCCAAATAGAGCTCACATACTTCCACGGCGTATCTGTCAAAAAGTTGTCCACTAGAAGCTGGTGTTGTGAAAAAGGTGAAAACTACTCGAAGGAGCAGCGATAGTTGATGTCATCGCGGTCAAGATCTACGATGATAATAACGACCCCGGTGCCAGACTTCTTCCGACCCGAGGGAAGTTCTCAAGCAACTTCTATGAAAAGCGAGGCTTTTGTTGATGTCTTTGACCGTGATCAAAAGGCAAGATTACATTTTTTTTTTACAAAGTGTATAGTTTTGTCCCACCCCTCATTGTCCCGCTCAGCCTCAACTCAGCTCTGCCTGGAATGTTCTCATAGCGGTTTTCCTGTTGCTAAACCTCTCATTTTCCCTTTCCCCTGTGGACTGAAGTCTGCACTGCACACTGGCAGGAATGTGCTTCAAAGACCCCTCAATGATACAATAATAAGTAGGGGGTTTACACCAGTGACATGTGGTGAACTATACACCAGGTGAGGCATAGATACTTTTGGAGTTTTTTTCCCCAATGTTTTTTTTTAACTTAAATTCATATGTGCAGCTCTAGGTTGCACATTAGAATAACAGGAAAAAGAAGGGAGTTATTCGCTTTCATAAAAACGTTATCATAATGATATTATGATATGATAAATGGGTCCAAAAAGTATTTGATAAAGTTGTTATTAAATACTCTTTGGTCCCATTTGCTTTTAACAAAATAAATCAAGTATTGTGAGTGTATCTTACCTTTCTGTATTTGTATCTGAAGCAGCAATTGCTATCCTCCATGAAAAGGTACTTTGTATGACCACATTCATTTTGTCTAAAAGTCCAGTTTAGAGAAGTATCTAATCTTGGATACAGTATATAATCCTCCATACTGGCAGACACATTAATTTAATTTAATTTTATTCCAAGCATCCATCCATCCATTTTCTTCCGCTTAGCCGATGTTGGGTCACGGGGGCAGCAGCCTAAGCAGAGAAGCCCAGACTTCCTTCTCCCCAGCCACTTCGTCCAGCTCCTCTCGGAGGATTCCAAGGCGTTCCCAGGCCAGCCGGGAGACATAGTCTTCCCAACGTGTCCTGGGTCTTCCCCGTGGCCTCCTGCCGGTCGGACATACCCTAAGCACCTCCCTAGGAAGGCGTTCGGGTGGCATCCTGACCAGATGCCCGAACCACCTCATCTGGCTCCTCTCGATGTGGAGGAGCAGCGGCTTTACTTCGAGCTCCTCCTGGATGGCAGCTCACCCTATCTCTAAGGGAGAGCCCTGCCACCCGGCGGAGGAAACTCATTTCGGCCGCTTGTACCCGTGATATTGTCCTTTCGGTCATAACCCAAAGCTCTTGACCATAGGTGAGGATGGGAACGTAGATCGACCGGTAAATTGAGAGCTTTGCCTTCCGGCTCAGCTCTTTCTTCACCACAACGGATCAAGACAGCGTCCGCATTACTGAAGACGCCGCACCGATCCTTCTGTCGATCTCACGATATACTCTTCCCTCACTTGTGAACAAGACTCCGAGGTACTTGAACTCCTCCACATGGGGCAAGATCTCCTTCCCCCAACTCTGCCGTGTTATTTTCATCAGGAAACATGGAATTTCCGAGACCATGATAATTAAAAATATACAGGAACCACACCAAAATAACATAAAAAAGCATAAACCAAAAGAGAAATATTAAAACGTATTTTATTTTATTACTTCGTTTTTGAACATCTCATGGTTAAGCCACCTGGTGGCAAGGTGAGGCACTGCCTCACTTGCCTCCCCTGACAGCACGTCACTGGTTTACACCCTTTATTTATGGATTTTTGTATCTCTTTTCTTAACACACTATCTTGTGGTCTAGATAATACAGTACACCTGGAAAGTATTCACAGCGCTTCACTTTTTCTACATTTGGTTATACTACAACCTTATTCCAAAATGGAATAAATATCATTTTGTCCTCAAATTTCGACAGACAATATCCCATAACGACAATGTGAAAAAGGTTTTATACATCTAATTGTACATAAGTATTCACAGTCTTTGCCTAATACTTTGTTGATGCACCTTTGGCAATAATTACAGCCTCAAGTCTTTTTAAATATGATGCCCCAAGCTTGGCACACCTATCTTTGGGCAGTTTGGCCCATTCATCTTTGCAGCACCTCTCAAGCTCCATCAGATTGGATGGGAATCATTGGTTTTCATCAATGATGTCTCTGTACATTGCTGCATTCATCTTTCCCTCTATCCTGACTAGTCTCCCAGTTCCTGACACTGTTAAATATATATCTTGAAGACAAACGTCTACACTATTTTACACGGTCGAACATACACTTCATAAACTGTATATAGATTCAGCAAAAAACATTTATTCACAAGCCTTTATGACACTGCATGTTGCATGTCGGTGTTAATGTGCACATAACATAATTACATTTAAATAATACTTTATCCCAGTGGTCCCCAACCTTTTTGTAGCTGCGTACCGGTCAACGCTTGAAAATTTGTCCCACGGACCAGGGGCGGGGGGAACCAGAAATATTAATAACAGAAAGAAACAACCCTTTTGTGCGAATGAGTGTAAATGGGGGAGGGAGTTTTTTTGGGTTGGTGCACTAATAGTAAGCGTATCTTGTGTTTTTTATGTTGATTTAATAAAAATAAATAAAAAATAATAAAATATATATATGTATATATATATATATATATATATATATATATATATATATATATATATATATATATATATATATATAATTATTTTTTTTAAAAATGTTTTTAAATTTCTTGTGCGGCCCGGTACCAATCGATCCACGAACCGGTACCGGACCGCAGCCCGGTGGTTGGGGACCACTGCTTTATCCTACCTTCTCTTTTGTTTCCTCAAACCAAATAGTAATGTCGCAATTGTGCCGTCTTTTTCGTGGGAGTTTAGCGGCTAATCCAATGTTGTACATACTGATTCATATTGACAAAACAGTCTTGTATAAAATGTTGTGGTCGACAAACATGGACGTATTCAATCTATAGACATTGGAGCAGGCGGGAAGGCATGAAACGACAGTGTCACAGGCTGAAGCAGAGCGGGAAGAGGCTGGCCGACCGCATAAAGAAAGACTGCAAACAAACAGCGTTCAGAGGCATCCAACACTGCGTACAAGCTTATACCCAAATGCGTAAACCTTTTCACTTCCGATACGATACTGATATTGGAGCCTTGAGTATTGACCGATATACTGATAATAATCCAATACGATATTAGCACAAATCATACAACCTACTTTAATTATTTTGTTGTGTGAAATGTTAGAAAATGCATGATTTAGTTAAATTACACTGAGAACAATTGTATGTACGGGAACAAACCTTATGACAGATTTATGCTTATGAAGATAAATGTTAATTTGTGTTTTGGTGACACTGACACCTAGTGGTCACAATAATTAATTGAATTAAACTCATGATGCAGTAAGTCGAATGATGCGGACACGTTTGTTCCTGGGTACTTTCTAATAAACGTCTGCCTTTGAGACTTTGTATATGTAAGTAATATGCAACTATAATTATTTGACACTTGTTTATATTAACACATGTTGTGTTTTAGACTGCAATATTGCTCAATTAAGGACACTTACTTTTCAAAGTCAAACTTGTCTTATATAGTGTGCTTATCTGTTGTGTAGCTTTTAGCTCCTAGTAGCCTATAGCCTACCATGTTTATCTTTTGTAAATTACTTCACGAAAGTACAAGAAACGACCAACTTTGTGTGCTGAACTGTGGACACAGCTCTTATATTGATTATCAATATATTGCACAGTAGATGATCAATTATCAAATAATTGGCATATATGCTGCTTGACTAATGCTGTTTAGAAACGGTTGAACTTGAGAGCCAAGAAGAGAGATGTCAGTCATCAAAAATCCCTCCCCTCTTGTGCTTCGTTTCTCTAGTCTTTCTACTTTGTGGCCACAGACACAGCTGGAACCTCTCAGGAAAAGAGAGCCATTTGTTCTTTCTTTTTCCTCCATTAGCATTATTTTGTCGTACAATAATCTCTGTGAAATGGCCTTTATTTATTTAATCTGTGGTATTGCTGTAGTACTGCTATGGTAGTTATAGGGGGGGGTGGGTCCAACTGTGTACTTCTAACTTTAGTCACAAGTATAAAGTTACTGTCACAAGTCTAATTGTGTCCGACTTGGCCTGGGTCACGGCTTAGTTACTTGTCTAATGTGCTCCTTGTATATATTTATTGCAGATCTGACCTCAAGTCAGCAAGTTCCCTCGATGAAGAGGAAGTGAGACACATTACTAAAAATAATCGAATGTCATGCAACACTCTTAAACTGACCACTGAAACACATACATGTTTCTTAGGTTTTGTTACATATGGGACTTTAAAGTCGAGCATGAAACCAAGTACAGGTACACAAAACAAACAGAAACAGTCAATCACTTTTTTTTTTTTTAAAGTTAATTGTTACGTAATGATCCTGCCAATTCAAGTACTTTACACTCGGGCTGCAAATAACGATTATTTTGATAGTCGATTAGTCAAGGATTATCTTAGAGATTAGTCGACTAATCGGATAATAAAGCATGCACATATTTAATGACTCTAATTTTTCCATCAACTTCTAAATGCAGCTTAAAGGGGAACTGCACTTTTTTGGATTTTTTTCTATTTGACTTGAGGTCACAATCATTATGGAAGACATGACGACGGATTGTTTTTTTTAATGCATTCTAGCTTTTGTGTTATATAATCACATTCAACACAATAATATTATTTTTAGCAAGAGGAAGAACGGCAATCTGACTGATGATGTTTGAAACGATTATCTCCCTCTTTAATAAAATGAAAATCTGGCTGTACATAAATCATCTTTAATGTCCATTCGCCCATTAGAGCATGGGTAGGGAAACTATGGCTCTAGAGCCAGATGTGGCTCTTTTGATGACTGCATCTGGCTCTCAGATAAATCTTAGCTGACATTGCTTAACATGATAAGTAATGAATAATTCCGCTGGTAATCACAGTTTTAAAAATAATGTTAAAAATATAAAACATCCTCATGGATTTTAATCCATTTATCCATTTTCTATCGCACCTGTTCAAAAAGTCGCATTATTGGTAAGAAGTATTTTATTTATTATTGGTTAGCTTCAGAATAACAATTTTATTAAAAAGAATAAGAGACTTATTGTACTCTAAAAATGTTGGTATGACTTAAAAATGCATGCATTTAGTTGTATTCAGTGTTAAAAAATATTATATGGCTCTCACGGAAATACATTTTAAAATATTTGGCTTTCATGGCTCTTTCAGCCAAAAAAGTTCCCGACCCTTGCATTAGAGCATTCCTGAGATCAACTTATCGGCCTATAGTTCATCCCAGTGGTTGAGATCAGAACTGTACAGTTATTTCACTCCATACTCATACAAGCACACTTTTGTCAAGCTGTCTATTTTTTATTTTACAACGTTGGAAGCATAGAATTGTTCACATTGTATTGGAGGACAACTTGTAAACAGAAAAGAGAATCATGAGTCCAGCTCAACCCCTGAGTAATTCATAAAAATTCAAAAATTCAAATACATATAAAAGGCATCTGGTAGACGCTAGTGCTACATATAGCATACACAGCATATAGCATACAGAGAGAAAGCTACTTTTTATGTTATGCAGTACAGGTAATATCCCAACTGAAGAGTGCCTAACTTAAAGGCGACCTGTTAGGCATGGCGTAGATATTTATAAAATAATCTTGACTTCGTTTATACTTCCTCCAAACGAGTCGTTTTGAGTTTGCCCCAATTGTGACGCTATTCCCATTAGTAACATCAGCTGATATCTCTATATATAGTAAAGTTTTACCCGAAGAGCTTAGATGTCCGACGTTGTAGTCATTAAGTTCCTTCTTTTTCTGTATCCTCTTGTTGTGGGGGAGACTACATGCACATACATCCTTCACTGTTGCTATTTCTAATACAAAGTAGCTTACAGTTCTAACTTATATCTGTCAGTAGACTTGATATGGAAGCGCTAAAAACCGCAACTTGTCTGATGGGGAGAAAACACAGTCGAAGTAGAGGCATGTTAGACGGCTCAAAAATTGGTGGATTCTGAAGAGACTGTCAGAAAGCGGCTTGAAAATGTCCTGTAAAACTTAATTTATGCAAAATTTGAACCAAAGAACCACTATTACATCTTATGTAGAACACAAGGAAGTGTTTTAAATGTAGAAACAAATCATAATATGCCCTTTTCGTGTTGATGAGCCGTTAACACCAATCATTTGTTTCGGGCCGGTAAATCTTTTTTGTTACATACACTTTGGAATTGTTAAAAATATAGCCAATTGTCAAAGAAATGTGTTCTGTCAAACCACTATTGGTAATACAAGCTAGCTGGCGGTGTTCTTGTTATTTTTTTTGCTTTGAAAAATGTTACTGTGAGACAGTTGCAAACAGCGGGGACCCCGACTTAAACCAGTTGAAAAATGTATTCTGGTGTTACCAATAAGTGGTCAATTGTACGGAATATGTACTGTACTGCATACAAGTTTCAATCAATCAATCAAATCAGCACCTTGAAGCTTGTAATTTGAGGTACATGTTCTATTCCAGGCTGTGACATATTGCAGAAGTAAAGCCATTTACTTTCGGAAGTAAAAGTGCTCAAACTAGGTTCTAAATATTAGGGATTAAAATGTTTTGGCAAAAGGAATGGATTTGTCATTTACTGTTAGAGTAATTTCTTTTGATGTGACCTGCTATGGGGACATACAGGTTTGAACATTTAAAAATCAGGCATTTTGTTATTTATTGTTTTGCTTTGCCTTGATGACACATTACTTTTGTTCTCAATGTATACTTTAATTAATTACCCTGGAAGTGCAAACAACTACATTTTTAAAATGATTAAATGCTCATTTAATTGAGCATGTGAATTCAGTCAATATTGCATATGTTCCCATTAGGCATTAACAATGTCCTGCAACTCATGTCACATGACGACCACAGTGAGTAAAGAAAACATACATTTGTCGGTGTTAATAATAATAATGGATTACATTCATGTAGCACTTTTTATAGAGACCAAAAGCGCATTATGGAGAATGTATTATTAATGCACACCACAGTCATACCTTGATGGTGGTAAGTTACATTTGTAGCCTCAGCTGCCCTGGGGTGGACTGACGAGAATGCGGCTGCCAACTTGCACCAACAATTAATTCACATTCATACACCAGTGTGTGTGGCACTGGGATAAGAGTGGAGTGTTTTGCTCAAGGACACAGCAGCAGTGACCAGAAACCCTCAACATTCTGTAGTGCCACACTACCTTCTGAGTCACACCATGTTGCATTACGTTGATTGGTTTTGTTTAGAACCATTTGACATTCTCTCTTGCTCCTTTTCCTTCTTTTCCCTCTTCTTCTCCTCCTTGGCCGCCTTATATTTCCATACTGGAGGCTCCAGGTAGCCCGTCTGCTTTTTCTTCTTCTTCTCTTTCTTTGGAGTAGCCTCGCCAGATCTGGTCACTTCAATTTTAGGGATGCAGTCTGCGGGAAAGATGCTGTTCCTGTGAGCAATACTGCGGGGAATGAAGGCTCTCATTCCCCCAGGTGGCATGCTCTGCCTACGGTCTGACTCCTGGCAGCAGGAGGTCAGTGATACGGAGGCGACTGATACAGCGCTGGGAGAGGGGGAGGTAATGGAGCCGTAGCTGTGTGACACGGTGCTCTCCTCCAACTCTTTGTTGCTGTACTTGTCAAGTAATTCGGGAACAGCAAAACGACGCTTGCCAATTTCGGGGGGGCTGCTGGGAAACAGTGGGTGGCAACCGGTGGCAATGAGGGGGCTGTGGATGCTTGTGGTCATACGCACCATGTTGTCCATGACTCCATTGTCTTGGGGGTCCTGAGGGAAGCTGAAAGTGAAGCTGTCCTTTAAGCACTGCCTCAGTTTCTGACCTGTTGTTTTTTGGGCAGTTGCTTTTTCCACTATCTGCTTAAGATCAGGCCACTCAGGAGTGTAGTTCTCACAAAACTGTTGAGCGACAGGAAAGGCCTGCAGTCGGCGTATTCTGTTCATTGTCTCAAATCGTCCGGTTCTCAAAACCCAATCTTTCAAGCCACGTCCCTGGACATGGTCCATTGCACTCATATCTGCGCCTGTGCATGAAAAAAAGTGGAATGGATCATTGACAAATAGATCCTGTTACAGCATGTTTGCAAGTTTTAAGGAAGCAGTTGGGGCTTCAACTTAGTCAACTGGCACCACCATGTGGCTATTTTTGGAATTATGATAGATATGAGCAGAGTAATTCCCAAAAACAAAACAACAGCACTTACAGCACGTTATCTACTGCAGCATCACAATATTATGCATTTGTTGGACTTGTTTTTTATGGTGTACTAAATGCTGTCAAGTTGTGTTTTATTATTGATCGTGCCTCACAGCAAGAAGGTCCTGGGTTCGATTCCCGGGCTCAGGGTCTTTCTGTGTGGAGTTTGGATGCTCTCCCCGTAACTGGGTGGGGTACTCCAGCTTTCTCCCACCTCCAAAGACATGTGCCGTCCTGGGATATGTTGATTGGCAACACTATTCAGCCTAGGTCCATTTGTGTACCTTATCTATTTGTACCACTTAAAGTACAATCGTTATAACTCCCTAACCCCATACAGCCCAAAGTGCTTCACATACTATCCATCCATTTCCTACCGCTTATTCCCTTTGGGGTAGCGGGGGGCGCTGGAGCCTATCTCAGCTACAATCGGGCGGGAGGCGGGGTACACCCTGGACAAGTCGCCACCTCATCGCAGGGCCAACACAGATAGACAGACAACATTCACACTCACATTCACACACTAGGGCCAATTTAGTGTTGCCAATCAACCTATCCCCAGGTGCATGTCTTTGGAGGTGGGAGGAAGCCGGAGTACCCGGAGGGAACCCACGTAGTCACGGGGAGAACATGCAAACTCCACATAGTAAGATCCCAAGCCTGGGATTGAACCCAAGACTACTCAGGACCTTCGTATTGTGAGGCAGATGCACTAACCCCTCTTCCACCGTGCTGCCCGCTTCACATACTAGTAACCCCTTAAATAGTTGATAGTGCCAAGATGATGTAAACCATAAAACAAGATCATGTTAAAAATGATAAATAAAAGTTAATAGAATAAAGATGATTGTAATAATCAAAAATGCTAATAAAAGACACGTGTTAAAGTTAAAAAGTTAAAGTACCCATGATTGTCACACACACACTAGGTGTGGCGAAATGATTGTTATCATTGTCTCTAAATGCCTTAAGTATTATTATACTGCTATTGCAATAAAATACCCTATTTATAAATGTTATTAATATTAATATATCTTGTCTATGAGCTAAACACATTTTAATGCAGCAGGTACACTTAGGGTTGAAATAGTACATATTTGTACTTCACTTTGTACCCTTTTGGTTGTATAAAGGTGTATACTTCTGGCCTCTTAAAGAACAATATTTTACTTTTAAGAGAACATTCTTAAAAACATTACAGAAATGTACTTGTTTCGTACCTCTATTTTTGAGGGTGATCGACAACAGCATAGAAGTTACTTCTCGACTCACTGACCATTTCAAACACTTGCACATAACATATAGTCTGTATATACATACACATATACAGTATATGCATAACATGCAGTAGAGTCAGTGAGTTGGAGACGCAAACAGAGATGCATCCCTGAGCTGCGGGTTGAGTCAGTTGTTTTTTTTCCTAACAATAATTGTGTATATGCTCCAGTGATGCACGTGCAGTATATACAGTTAGTATTTTCAACTGAATTGTTTAATGAAATGTTATATGTCAGTTTTTGATAAAAATACTTGCGTTAAGTACAAAACCCGTTTCCATATGAGTTGGGAAATTGTGTTAGATGTAAATATAAACGGAATACAATGATTTGCAAATCATTTTCAACCCATATTCAGTTGAATATGCTACAAAGACAACATATTTGATGTTCAAACTGATAAACATTTTTTTTTTTGCAAATAATCATTAACTTTAGAATTTGATGCCAGCAACACGTGCCAAAGAAGTTGGGAAAGGTGGCAATAAATACTGATAAAGTTGAGGAAAGCTCATCAAACACTTATTTGGAACATCCCACAGGTGAACAGGCAAATTGGGAACAGGTGGGTGCCATGATTGGGTATAAAAGTAGTTTCCATGAAATGCTCAGTCATTCACAAACAAGGATGGGGCGAGGGTCACCACTTTGTAAACAAATGCGTGAGCAAATTGTTGAACAGTTTAAGAAAAACCTTTCTCAACCAGCTATTGCAAGAAATTTAGGGATTTCACCATCTACGGTCCGTAATATCATCAAAGGGTTCAGAGAATCTGGAGAAATCACTGCACGTAAGCAGCTAAGCCCGTGACCTTCGATCCCTCAGGATGTACTACATCAACAAGTGACATCAGTGTGTAAAGGATATCACCACATGGGCTCAAGAACACTTCAGAAACCCACTGTCAATAACTACAGTTGGTCGCTACATCTGTAAGTGCAAGTTAAAACTTTCCTATGCAAGGCGGAAACCGTTTATCAACAACACCCAGAAACGCCGTCGGCTTCGCTGGGCCTGAGCTCATCTAAGATGGACTGATACAAAGTGGAAAAGTGTTCCGTGGTCTGACGAGTCCACATTTCAAATTGTTTTTGGAAACTGTGGACGTCGTGTCCTCAGGACCAAAGAGGAAAAGAACCATCCGGATTGGTATAGGCGCAAAGTTGAAAAGCCAGCATCTGTGATGGTATGGGGGTGTATTAGTGCCCAAGACATGGGTAATTTACACATCTGTGAAGACACCATTAATGCTGAAAGGTACATACAGGTTTTGGAGCAACATAGGTTGCCATCCAAGCAACGTTACCATGGACGCCCCTGCTTATTTCAGCAAGACAATGCCAAGCCACGTGTTACATCAACGTGGCTTCATAGTAAAAGAGTGCGGGTACTAGACTGGTCTGCCTGTAGTCCAGACCTGTCTCCCATTGAAAATGTGTGGCGCATTATGAAGCCTAAAATACCACAACGGAGACCCCAGGACTGTTGAACAACTTAAGCTGTACATCAAGCAAGAATGGGAAAGAATTCCACCTGAGAAGCTTAAAAAATGTGTCTCCTCAGTTCCCAAACTTTTAATGAGTGTTGTTTAAAGGAAAGGCTATGTAACACAGTGGTGAACATGCCCTTTCCCAACTACTTTGGCACATGTTGCAGCCATGAAAATCTAAGTTAATTATTATTTGCAAAAAAAACAAAGTTTATGAGTTTGAACATCAAATATCTTGTCTTTGTAGTGCATTCAATTGAATATGGATTGAAAAGGATTTGCAAATCATTGTATTCCGTTTATATTTACATCTAACACAATTTCCCAACTCATATGGAAACGGGGTTTGTAATACCATGCATTAGCAGGGCCGACACACAGTCTTCTCTGCCCTGCAGACCGGCCTTGATGAGAGCAGTGAAGCCACGAGGATCCCTGACCTCAGTGTCCACACCAGGGTAGTAGTTCATGATGTAATTTAGAATGGTGGCAAAGCCTGCATAAAAAAACTTGGCAATCAATCATATGAACTGACTAAATTATGGTTTGGTTCTTTGGTATAGTGTAGAACATACCGGCTTGGGCAGCGATCATCAGGGCAGTGTTGCCATCATTGTCTTGATGGTTTATGTCTATTAGAGGACACACATGCAGCATGGTGACAATGTCCACAAATCCTTTGCACACCGCCACCATCAGTCCACTCTGACAGGAAACAAAGTAGAAAACCTTATATTTATGGTTGACTTTTTTGCAAACATTACGCCATGACTTGTCCTTATGTGTTTAATGACCGGTATTTGCTGATCTTGAATCGCTGCTTACAAAAGGGTAAACATTTGGTTTCCTGTGTTATGATTTCCCTGAAAAATACACCAAATAGTGGCGCTGATATTAAACCCCAACTTTAGACTACAGAAGATACATTGACATTTCTCACACTCTTTGCACATTTTTGTAAAATATGAACAGGATAGGTAGAAAAAACATGGCCACCCTCAACCAAAAGGTTGACGATATAATGGGTGGGACTAGTTCCAATAAGTCACTGACTATTTGTCTATGATAATAATAACTAATAAAAATATTTGCACAGATAATGATATTCAACACAAGAGCTGGTTAAAGTCTTGTTTTTGTAAAGCTGCCCTTTTTGATGCAGAACTTCTCTTGGCACTTATTAGATTGTACAGGTGTATCTAATGTTATAAATCTTTAGGCTTAGAGTTATATGAAATGCTGTGTTTCTCACTCTTCCATTAATGTCCAACTCCATGGCCTCTTCCTTGGTGACACCCCTCTCCAAGATCCTTTGCAGGGATGTGGGATCATTCCGAGCACATGCCTCATAGAGTGTTTTAGGTGGCTCTGTATACTTGTCATCTCTCTCGAAGTTGGGAAGCACTGAGTCATCAGAAAGGAGACTTCCAGAGTCAGAATCATCTGGGGTGATCTCTGAATCCTCATGTGGGCCAGCGCCCAAGTGGGGGTCGTCGCTTGTTGAAGAACTTGAAGCCATGAATGTCTTGTCTGCTCCACACCATTGTCATCTTAAACACAGATACATGGAACATTACATAAAGTACACACTGTTAACAATTCATAACAGATGGGGGTTCATTCAGTGCAGAAACTTATACAAAATATCAACCTTTGTGTATTATTTTCTAGTTTGGCAACATCAGTGATTTCCTCTTCCTGTTTGGCTGTCAGACTAACAATAGAGCACCTTTGTAGTTAACATATTAATAGACGTGGTGACCTGAGAGGGCTTGACTGAGGCCTAAAGTGGATGAGGAGCTTCACCTCTCTTCAGTCCGATTTATCTGTAAGTCTGATTACTTAATGCATAATCAGGCTGTAGAGCAATCTTTTACAAGCGTTTTTTCTGTTATACTGGTTCCATGATTGTTGGACAAGAGTGGAGGGTAATTAAACACACAAAATGCGAACTTCCTTTTGAATGGTCAATGGGTACTGTAGATTTAAATATTGATTGATAGAGAAATGGTATGGAGTGAATGAATTAAAACCTGGTGGGAGGATGGAGGTGCTTGAGAAGGACCATATGGTGCTCACAATGAGAAGCATCGTGTCTGTGTCATAGTCGGTGTATTAACTGCAAAGTATACATATTGGTTAATGTCTCTCACACAGTTTTAAACCGCCAATCTTCCAGTTGAGAGATGCTTTACAACACTATGCCAAAGCTATGTTGCTAAGTGACATGTGGCAGATGATCTAATGGCGATCACAATGACGTGTCCAATTTCTTAAGGAGTCAGTCAGGACTAATATCCAAAGCTGATAGTGTTCTACCTGGTTTCTAAACCTCTTGACATGCATGCCTAGAACAAAGTACAGTTAGAAGTTGCCTTCATGTTGTGCATATATCTCTTTTATAAGCTACTGTAATGTTGGAAATGCACTTATTCCGTAACTATTCTGCCTCCGCCCCTGAATTGAGTTTTTAAAGCTCCCTCCATTAAGACACTGACAACTTAATTCACACTAAAAACAGATAAATGGCTCTCTTTATTCTGGCAGTTCAAAGTAAGGATGGATACTGTTTTTAAATATACCTCGATACATGTGCTTCTTTTCAAAGTAACAGCACCACACCATTAGTAATAATTTGAGTCCATAAGGCTCAACACGAACAAAATATAGGCTACCCACTGCTAGATTGTTATACAATAATATATTTCCCTAAGCTTTGAACTTGTTATATATACCTCACTGGCCTATGTTTTGTTTTCAGACACGAGTCAAGCACAAGATTTTCTGTCAGCAGTAACATGTCTTTTCCTTTTCACAAACTATTAACGTTTTTTTGGTTTAAATTTAACTTCCGTTGTAGCTTCCTCTTTCTGCTGAACAACACCTTTTTAAACTGCTAAAGCTTCTTCTTCTAATTTCCAAGTATGACTGACGCCTGACTGTGATGCACACTTGAAAATTAAGCAACTGTCCACTTTGCACGGTTAAAGCATACATTCACAGCAATAAGTCTCACCCTAGATGAATGCAACCACAGAAAGTCCTCTTCTTTTCTCTTTCTTTTTGAACATCTTGTTGTACCGGACTCCTTCTCTCGTGAGAAAGTGGTTAAGTTGAAGTTCCCCAAACTGTCTAGAGGTCTACTCTGCCTACTCCCTCCATGTCTTTCAATGGCCTGTTAGGTCGTCTGATCAGTTAGCACTCCAGCCAAGTCCTAAGTGTGTGGTCCTAAATCAGGCAGCATGCTCTTCCCCTGTCATCCCGATTACAGAAGATTTAGGGATTAGCAAAAAGAAACAGACAGAGGCAACCCTTGCTCCCCTCACAGTCTGTTGAGGTAGTCTGCTCTCTCACCCTCCCTCTCTTTCTTTCTCACAGCTCTCTCAGTCCATGGACAGCCCCCTCGGCCCATCTGGTGTGTCATAGCAAACTTCTCTTAGTGTCCAAATCCACTCTGTGACTGAATCACAGGCACTTGTGTTGACCAACTGACTTGCTCTGCTGTCGAACACCCCCTGCCTGAATAGATCCACTGTGTCTTGGGAGTCGCTATAGTGTCGTGGTTCTGTTTTCCCATGCAAATCCATTTGCTGGGACAACAAACCCAGCCCTGGGGTGCCGTGGGTAGTAATTATTCCCTTGACAGGGATGACACGCACACACATTCATGAGAACATATGTACACATGAACTATCTAACAATGTTTTGCCCCCAACATTTTGTAACCAGAAAGTGTACGTTATAAGCATATTTCTAAATGATATACTATGGGAACAATGTTTATATGATTTTGAATGCAGTGTGTACATTCTCTCTCTCTAAATGTTCTGAACTCCTTTTTTTTAACCCTGGTCAGACTAGCCATAGGCGAAATCTGTGTGGATGTATGCATAACATGTTTTTCTACTGCAGGACACAAACTAGTTGAGATTGGAAAAAAACACATTTGGGGCGTCATCATTTTATCTCAACGGATTCAAGAAACAGCTCATTAAACTTCCCTCTTTGCTTTTTTTTTTAAACTTATGTTTAAAGGCGTGCCTTTGCCTAAAAGGGGAATTGCACGCTATTTTGCCAATCATTCACAATCCGTAAGTCAGACAAGAAGACATGTCGTTCTCTTTTCTGTGCAGTCTAAATGGTTAAAAACGACTAGTACAAGTCAATTAACAATGTACAACCCCTGGAAAAAAATTGTAATCATCAGTCTTGAAAAATGTTTATTCAGTTTTTTTAGGTTTGTACAAAAAAAAGCGCATAACAGACAAGGCACAAAACTCTAGTCATTTTAAATATCAACTTTCTGGCTTTAAGAAACACTAAAATAAATCAGGAAAATATATTGTGGTAGTCAGTAACAATTTCATTTTGAGATCAAACAGTAAATAAAATATGGAATCACTCAATGTTGAGGAAAAAAATATGGGATCATCAAAAACAAACAAAGAAAAAATCACAACAACAAACCACTAATACAACTCTGACTTTTATAACAGCTTACAGTCTCTATGACTCTGGACTTAACGAGTGACAAACAGGAGTTTTCATCAGTCTTGCCCCAACTTTCTCTGATTGCTGTTGTCAGATCAGCTTTGTAGGTTGGAGTCTTGTAATGGACTATTTTCTTCCATTTCCTCCACACATTTTCAGTTGAATTGAGATCCGGACTATTTGCAGGGCATGTAATTGACCCTATGCATCTTTCTTCAAGGAAGGTTTTCACAGTTTTTGCTCCATGGAAAAATGCATTATTATCTTGAACAAGGGTGTCATTATCCCCAAACAAAATTTCAATTGATAGACTAAGAAACATGTTAAAAATGTCAATGTCAACTTGTCCATTAATTGAAGATGTAATGACAGCAATCTCCCCAGTGTCATTACCTGACATGCAGCCCTATATCATCGATGACTGTGGAAATGTGCATGTTTTTTTCAAGCAGTTGTCTTCATAAATCTCATTGGAACGGCATTAAAAAAAGTTCCAGCATCATCACCTTGTCCAATGCAGATTTGCGATTTATCACTGAAAATGACTTTCATCCAGTCATCCGTAGTCCACGATTGTTTTTCCTTAGCCCATTGTAAACTGTTTTTTTCTAATAAGCTGTGAATGACGATTTTTGTTTAGCTTTTATGTGTTTGAATCCCATTTCCTTTATGTTGACTCCAGTTTTCACCTGTTTGTTCTTCATTCGTTTGGCTGTGCATTTTCTGTTTTTAAGACATATTGCTTTAACTTTTCTATCTTGAAGCTTTGATGTTTTCCTTGGTCTACCAGTAAGCTTGCATTTTAAAACCTTACCATGTTGTTTGTACTTTGTCCATATTTTAGACATTAACACTTTTAAAACATTACGTGATGATTTACGGTCTTGAATAAGTTTGATAATTCCCTCCTTTGTTTCAATCGACATGTGTCGTGTTGGAGCCATGATAAATGTCAGTCCACCTGATGCAACAGCTCTCCAAGGTGTGAACGCTCCTTTTTAACTGCAGACTAATAAACTAATTTAATCTGATGCAGGTGTTAGCTGTGGAAATTAAAATTTACGGATTGAATCCTTCACTGTTTTCCTCAGAATTGAGTGATTACATACAGTATGTATCACTCTGCTTAATCTAAAAATGAAACTGACTACCACAATATATTTTTTTGATTAATCTGAGTGTTTCTTAAAGCTATACTGTTGCCTTTTGAGATGACTATAGTTCTGTGTTATGTCTGTTTTCTGTTTTTTCCCCCCTACAAAATTAAACATCTGTTTTAACTGTTGGAAGAATTAATGCCAAAAAACTACTTTTAGTCACACTTTGCCTTGACCATGAAGACGTAAGCTAACTATTGCAGCTACTACTACTACCGCTACTGTTGCTGAAGTTAATTCTACATTATAAATCATGCTTTGCACTTGTACTGTATAGTAGAAGGGTTGCGGCTATGAACCGAGAAGTTGGTCGACTCCGAAATTCAACTTAAAACTAGATGCAGCTCTTGGAAGACGCGGCAAGATGCTTGTTTCATCCCAACAGTTTTTACCCGAAGAGTGAGGATCATGCTCAATTTATTAACTAAACGGGGAGCACAAGTCTTGTGTTGAAAGATATGACCATCCTATCAGTGGGCATCCCAGTACATTGTACCATAAGTGACTATTTTGTTGTACTCAAATGTTGTATTATGTATGTTATTTAGCACTTAGCAATACTGTTACATGATGTTTTGTGTTTCACTCTAGTTGGATCTGCTTTTCACTCAGCTTTTAAAACTTGTAGCTCATCCTCTGTATATTTAGGCTCAAACATATAAGGTACTGCATCATCATTTGTCCCAAAGTAGTTGTCGTTGGCTCTCACAAAACCTGCCATAATTAGTAGCAGTTGTTGATGGAAATAGCGAACGTTGCTATGCACTGTGTGAAGTCACTGTGCCCAAAAAATAAGTTCCAGTAATGCTTTAAAAGACCAAAATACTGTAAATATTACATGTTATCATGAATGGGCCTGGTAGTAATACTATATATAGTCACAGCATATATATAAAACATTTTTGGCGGTGTTTGGATGTTTTTATAGGGCTTTAGAGGAAAAATAAATCGTATCTCCATTACCTGCATTGTTAGCCACCTTTTGCTAGCAGTTTTTTACGATTTAGAATGCACGAAAAAAGAGAAAAAAAACACGTAAAGATAGAAGACTGTTCATGGAGTCAGGTGTTGAATTATTTGACTTTCAAACAAAGGACATGGGCACAAAATATATTACTGTATACCTGAACCAGCAGTTATATTGGGGAAATGTATAAGCTTGTTTAACAGTTAAATCAAATTAATATATGTAATGCATGCAAACTCCCTTGAATTGACCTACAGAGAATAGAGTTTGTATGCTAAATACCGTATTTTTCGGAGTATAAGTCGCACCGAAGTATAAGTCGCACCTGCCAAAAATGCATAATAAAGAAGGAAAAAAATCATATATAAGTTGCACTGGAGCCCGGCCAAACTATGAAAAAAACTGCGACTTATAGTCCGAAAAATACGGTAAACATAAAGCAAATGTAAGAATAGTGTAAAAGTTTAACAGTCCCTGTTAACAAACACATTTTATGGATCATTTTGTCACATCATAAGAACTGATATGGATTCAGTTGGCCTTTAAAATAATTAGTTCCAAGAAATATTTCTTGAATTGTTTTTTTTTTTTTTTTTTAGCTACTTCCCCTGAAGTCCACTGGCACCATTTGGAGACTGTTTGTGAATACTATTTCATTAATAGTGACAAGATTGAATCATACATTGAATCTTATTCTCATAAAAAGCCAATATCTTGACTTGTAAACCTTGTTTCCTATTTCATGAACCTGTTAATGATTCATGGCTGATTGCTGAATGCGGACAGCATGTTTATTGAAAGCCTCGGTGCTTGGCTCACAGGTTGTCAAATGTTCATTCAAACATCTGGATCTCTTTTAAACTGATACTTTGCTCATGTGAATGGTGTTGTGCAACATTTCATCTTTATTAGCTAGTCGGCCTCTCTTCGATCACATTATGAAACGCAGTACTTTTGTGGGTGAACAAAATGTTGTGACAAATAATGCTTTAATAAGTATGTGCTGCAGTCTACAAGTCCATATGAGTATGCCTTGAATATTTTTGACAATTTTGATCGTCCGGGTTTCATTGCTAAAAAGTGACTAATTGGACACTCATTCAAAAGATGTGGATGTGGTCAATTACAGCAGATGATCTGATTAAGAAGAAAGCATATTTGAGATTTCACTTGTGAACACAAGATGGCAGTTTTCCACACATAGCCAACTAAAACAGAGCTTGGCGATCTTCTCAGTCAACTCTCAGTTGCCCCAATTTGACAAAAAAAACAACAACTCTATTGATGTTTTATATGTGTTTCTTCCTTTCCCCAGATTTCCTCTCTCATTGAGTCTCACCTGACTTGGTTTTAGACAGCAGAGGTCAGTGTTCGAGAAGAAGACCTTGGAAAGAGGCTTGGAAAGCAATGCACTAAGTTTAGCCTGCTTGGTGAGTATTTCTGTAGAGACCCCGTGCTTGACTATTATTAGACTGTTGGCACTTTGTGCAGGACTGGTTTTACCAGCACTTAACTCTGAGCCTTTCCATGTACTGAGACGCTGAAGAATACCAGTTGGCTGCTGCACCCACTGTGAAAGACACACAACACTTACAATTACAGTCAATGAATGCATATAGAAAAGAAAAACACACCTGGACAAAGGAAACAAAACTTGTTCATGCAGGTTTGAGTCCATTGAGGGTGATTTAGGGAAAGTTATGACCATGAGAAGTGGATTTAGTTAGATTTTGTTCCTTGGACTCAAGGACAGGTGATTATGTCACTTGTAATAAACAAAAACTCTTAAGCACCAGTTTGGGAACTGATTGTGCAGACTCGCTGCAGCAGTTTGATCGATCTTAAGTTGTCTGTTTGCTGAAGGGACCAAAGCTTCTGTCCTGTTTGGACATCATTTAATCTGCTAGAACAGACATTTACAATTGGAGAGTTAATCTAATTTGTTGCCCCACAAGAACAACTTGACCACTTAAGTCCTCTTGTGACAGGTGTAGAAAAATATGAATATATGAAATATGCCAATGATACTGTGCAAAACACTTGTACACTACAGTAAACAAGTAAATAAATGATAAATGGGTTGTACTTGTATAGCGCTTTTCTACCTTCAAGGTACTCAAAGCGCTTTGACACTACTTCCACATTTACCCATTCACACACACATTCACACACTGATGGAGGGAGCTGCCATGCAAGGCGCTACCAGCACCCATCAGGAGCAAGGGTGAAGTGTCTTGCTCAGGACACAACGGACATGACGAGGTTGGTACTAGGTGGGGATTGAACCAGGGACCCTCGGGTCGCGCACGGCCACTCTTCCACTGCGCCACGCCGTCCCTCAAGTACCTCAACTTACAAGCTTAATTGGTTCTGTGACAAAGCTCTTAACTCAAAACACTTGTATCTGAAATTAATGTCTTCCTTTCAAATGAGGTGGAATCAATTTGATCAGTAACATGCCTTTTATAAAGGAAAACAAACTTTTACATGAAATATATTGTATAAAAATCAATACAATAGAATGTGGTACAACAAACAACTGCAGTAGTTTTATGAAGTGATGTAATAATAAAATACTGTATTCACCTTGGAGGGTGGACTTCTACGATATCTTCTTCAAGCTGTTTCTCTGTCAAACATACCATCAAAAGCTTGTCCATATTTTCATGGGTAAATGTAAGAACTTGAGATATTATTTTAACATTATTGACTTAAGTTAGACTCGTTCTGCTTCAGTGTGCTGCAGACTAGCAGTGCTACGCAGTAATTTGTTCGCTGAGTTGGCGGCACACTGGGTAATGTTTTTTATTTTTTATTTTTTGGAAACAATGATTATTATCCACTTTTTTCACAGCACTTCACTCTCACTTTCTTCCTTCCAATTGTTGGAAAAACAAAGCTATGTCAATCTCTGGCTATAATTTAATGCTAGCGAGTAAGGCCAGATGTTTTGGGCGGATTTTACAGGGTTCGCTGTGACATTTGCTACGCCAAATAATGGAGGGGATGCTTGTAATTCAAATTTTTGTTTGCAATTTAAATCATAACAATTAGCCGAGAGACAGTTCTTGTTTTAAAACACTCTTAAGTTATCACTAAATTGGCCGTTTATTGGAATTTTTTATTAATGGAAAACACCTTGAGATGCAGCTTCTCGTTTTCAAGGGGGACCAAAGACATTTAAAATTAACACAATAAATACATTTATAGTACTGACCCTGTTCTCTGGAGAAAATAGTAACATTTTCAAATGAAAATAAATATTCTGTAACTCCTAAAAAGGCAGACGGAACTAAACAGAGGCTAACATTTTTTTCCGAATAGAATGTTGTAAAAATTATATCTTCTAACCCAGTGGTTCTCAACCTTTTTTCAGTGATGTACCCCCTGTGAATTTTTTTTTAATTCAAGTACACTCTTATCAGAGCAAAGCATTTTTGGTTGAAAAAAAGAGATAAAGAAGTAAAATACAGCACTATGTATGTATATGTCAGTTTCTGATTTATTAAATTGTATAACAGTGCAAAATATTGCTAATTTGTAGTAGTCTTTCTTGAACTATTTAGAAAAAAAGATAGGTTTTTATTTATATTTATAAATGATTTTTGAATTGTTGCTATTTTTAGAATATTAAAAAAAAATCTCACGTACCCCTTGGCATACCTTCAAGTACCCCCAGGGGTACGCGTACCCCCATTTGAGAACCACTGTTCTAACCCTAGTTTCCCTACTCACATTATAGTAAGCGATTTTATATGATATTAGACTCATACTGTCTGTTCATCTGGTAACATTTTAATAGAAATAACGCTGTCATGGACAGTAGTGATGACTATAATGAGCTCATAAATACAGTAAACACAGAACTAAACATAATATCAGGACTCCTCTTCCTCCTATCCAGGAGATCGCAAAAAGCCGCTGCCTGACCAGGGCTCAGAAAATCTGCAAAGACTTCTGCCACCCCCACCAAGGACTGTTTTCACTGCTGGACTGTAGAAAGAGGTTCCGCAGCCTCCGAAGCAGAATCTCCAGGTTCTGTAACAGCTTCTTCCCACAGGCCGTAAGACTCTTGAACGCATCATAATTAAATGATCCCCTCAACTCCCCCCAAAATGGATTAACTCGCTGGAATAAAAAAGACAATATAACATACATCCATAAACGTGGACGCATGTGGAAAAGGGATGCTTCCGACTATGCTGTAGGTGCAGTACATGAGCAGTGGGTGGGTGGCACTTGCAACCTTTGGCTTTCTTTAGCAGATAGTTGCGCCCCTGCGAGTGGAAATATAGCACGTTTGACTGTTAGCTCCCCGGCCTCTATCTGAAGGACGGTCGGCTCGGCAACAGAGGCAGGTCTCCGAGTTTACGACCTACATCCAGCATCTTGCTGGAAAGAACAATGTCGTTGCTGACTGCCTCTTCTGAGCCGTCACGGGCGCTGTCCATGTGGGGCTCGATTTTGCACAGATGGCAGTTGACCAAGCTAACGACCTGGACATCCGAGCTCTGAAGGCTTCAGCCACAGGGCTACAGTTGTCTGAGGTTTCATTTGAGGACACATGTGTTACGCTAGGGGTCGGCCACGGCCCCTTGTGCCCGCCATTTGGAAGCGACGGGTGTTCAACTCGATCCATGGCTTTTCCCACCCTGGGAGGAAACCTTCCCAGTGGCTGGTAGCCTCAAAATTCGTCTGGTGTGAACGGAAAAAGGAAGTTAGAGACTGGGCTGCCACATGCGTGACATTCCAGCGCTCGAAAGTGCACTGGCACACCAGGGCTCCACTGGCAACGTTTACGGTTCCGAAACGCCGTTTTGACCATGTCAACGTGGATCTGGTCGGGCCTCTCCCATCTTCGCGCAGCTGCACATACTTCTTCACGATGGTCGACAGGACCACCCGCTGGCCAGAGGCAGTACCTCTGATGTCAGCCACCTCCGCAGAGGTGGCGCGCGCGTTTATTAGGACGTGGGTTGCCCGTTTCGGTTCCCCGTCTGACATCTCATCTGACCGGGGCTACCAGTTCACTTCTGAGCTCTGGGGTGCTGTGGCAGAGAGCTTGGGAGTGAGACTTCACATGACGGCATATCACCGACAGGCCAATAGTATGTGTGAGCGGTTTCACTGGTCCATGTAGGCAGCACTCAGGGCGTTCCTAAAAGACAGCGGTTGGGTAAACAAACTCCCTCGGGTGATGCTGGGGCTTCGGACTTCCCCCAAGGAAGACCTGCAATCTTCCTCGGCAGAGTTGGTGTATGGCCAGCCTTTGCGAGTGCCAGGTGACTTTATTCCGAACACTACGGCACCCTGGTCCGCCGGTGAACAGCGTACTGTTCTTCTCGATGCCGCCAAGGTTTTGCCCCCATCCCCAATTCCCAACACGGCCTTACGCCATCTCATGTTGCCGCTTCTTTACGAAGGGCGGCATTTGTTTTTGTTTGCCACGACGCCCACCGAGGCCCCCTTCAGCCTCCTTACGATGGGCCATTTTGCGTCCTGGAGAACGGAGACAAGCATTTCCTGTTGGATGTCGGGGGTCAGTCTGACTGAATCACAGTGGACCGTCTAAAAGCAGCCCACTTGGATCTTAGTCAGCCGGTTACCACGGCCGTAACCCCGCACCGGGGTCGTCCGCGCGCTCTGCCTGGGCCCCATGATAAGGTTTTGCATACTTCTCAGCGGGCCCCCAGGACCTTTGACAGTGCAGATGCCCTGCCGGTGCCCCCTGCAGACTCCCAGGTGATTATACCAGTCTGGCGCACCCGGTCTGGTCGGCCCGTCCATGCCCTTGTCCATTGACGATTTTTTTTTTTTTTGATGGCGAATTCTGGGGGGACGTGTATAGTGGTTGCTTTAAGGACAAAATTCACCACACCTGTTTACTTGACTTTGTCATCATTATTCATTGCCATTGTTCTATTGTGCACATAACAATGTGGTTCTTGTTTACCATTCAAATATGCAGTTAGGGAGTGAGTCATTCGGTGCGGTCCTTTTAAGTGACCGTCAAGGGTTTTGACAGGGGGTTTGTTGTGACCGCCATTTTGAGTTGCTTCATGAAAAAATATACTTCTGCTCTTTGTGTAAATAAACTGCGCACATGTTTGTGTGTCAAAGCTATTTCAAGTTGTCTTGTTTTTGCGTTGCAAGCGCAACAACATCAATAATCTTATATAAAGCATTTGAGAAATTATTGGCGCCTAACCTACAACGTTTTTTTATAACACAAGTGCAGGCTCATAACTTGAGAGGTTTTGGATATTTCTCATTGCCGAGAGCTCAAACCATTCGTAAACGTTTTTGTGTGTCTGTATACAGAGTAAAACTCTGGAGCAAACTGGACTTACAACACAAGCAATGCCAAACTAATAATCGATTTAAACTGTTATACAAACATTGAGTCTGGTTAAAATATAGAGATGAGGGTATTTAATTTGACTTGTTGTTGTACTCTGTCTCATAGTGTTAACGTGTGCTCAATGTTTCCTTACCATTATTGGTACAGTATATTGTCTATTACCATTGTTTGTATTTTGTCCATTACCATTGTTGGTATTGTTCATTATTCCTACATTGTTGCTACAAATTATTGTTACAGCGTAATAATTATTGTTACCTGCGGTAATGCCACCATGATACAACATTTGTATTATAATCCTTCAACAAAGTAACAGTGAAGCTCAATGTATTAATCACTGAATGGAGAACTGAGGGTGGGATTAAATAAATTATCTTCTTCTCACTCCCTTTCAGGCAAAACTGGATCATCATGCTTACATACATTACCTTTTGCATCATATGTGTTATCGACCTTGTACTTTTTTGTGTCATTGCCTGAAATAAATGAATATATGAATGAAATTAACTTTCATTCAACTTTATCAATTGATCGGTATTTCACAAGAAAATGGTAAAAAAATGTAGGTTGCTTCTCTTTCTTCCCCTCCATTTTTCTGCATTCTTTCGTATCGCAAGTTATCATTACGTATATGTATTGTTGCATTTGAACAACTGTATTGTTGATAATAGAGGTAAATTATTGGTATTGTTCATTATCAATAGCGCTATTTCTATTGGTATTTGTATTGATCCATTTGTAGTGTAATAATGCTCATTGTCATTTCTGTATTATTTTTTATTTTCGCTAACTGCTTATTTGCTATCACTCTTACCATCATATTTGTACATGTCGTATTTGCTGATGTTGCTCTATTGTTGTTGTTGTGTTTGCTGTTGTTGTTTTTGTCTCTCTGTCTAATCCCCCTCTTGTCCCCACAATTTCCCCCTAAGTCTTCCTTTTTTTCTCTTTCTATCCCCTCCTGCTCTGGCCCGGCTGCACCAAATGATGATATAAATACATTTAATAAAGTCAAACACAAATAAGGCAACAAGAGAAGTATCCTACACTTCTCTTTTGTAAAGTAAATCTGAACAGCCGATATGGGCATCTACATCAACTATATGATTTGCCCGAGAAGCTGGACAGGACAAAAAAATAAATAAAATAAAATAGAAAAATAAATAAAAATATAAAAAATAAATACAATAAAATAAAAAAGAAAATGGTAAAAAAATAATTTTTGTCTGCAATTTGAATATTCATTTGTGGGGTTAGCTTGTCCAGAAAAAATGGCCAACAATTATAGATTGTAGTCCTCTTATTCTAAAATATGTGACTCGTTTCAAATTATGTATTTGTCACCGAAGGAATGAAGTGGGGTTTAATGTGCTCCTTTGGAAAGAACACTTTATTGAGAACAGCAGTGAGACTTAAGTAATCATATTAGACACTCATGCCAGAACAGTGATCGTTTGTGGTTTTAACGACAGTTAGTGAAGTTACTGCGGCATGTTATGTTTATTCCCAGTACAGAGAGACTTTAATACTTAGTTTTACCCAAAAACATTACCGTTGACAACATTTCACAATGTCTGTAATGGAAACACAAGCTCACACTTCTGACTTCTGAGGTTTTGAACAGGTGGTTTTCATTTAAATCTTTTTCAACTATAGCAATAGAGCATTGCTAATCAGCACGTTAAGCACGTGAGCTTTTAAAGACGGCGAGTGAGATATCTGTGTAATTGATGATACCGGCGTCTCATAAATAGTTGGGCTTCAGTAGCCGCGTGTTCATTCCTTATTTGGGGCTGCCCCTGCCGCCGAGCAGTTCACACACACTCTATGTGTCACACTGCCTGAGTCTTGGACAAAGTTGTGGAGAGGGAAAAGGTGGGGGGGTTGTTCAAAGAAAGACAAGAAGATATATGGGACAGTTTTAAGTATATTTTGGTACACAGGAAAACCTTCACAGGTGGTGAAGTCAAGGAGGGAAAAAATAAAGGGGAAGGAAAGATGAAGGGAGGAGAGATTTGGGGGAAGGAGTAGTGATCTTGTGCAGCCAATAAAGAACTAGACGGGAGGATTCCAGAGAGGGCGATGAGTCTCACCAGTTGGACATCAAGACAGAAGGATAGGACAGTTTGTCAGCAAAACCTCACAAGGGGAATACAGACAAAAAAGAAAGCCTGAATAAATCTTTCATGCACGTTTGCACAGGAGGCTTTTATTATAAGCTGGACCTGGACTCTCACAGCTCACACATGTGCGCGTTGAACGGAACAGGAGCTCAAGTGCACATACCCTGATCGTCTTCCAGAACCAATCAATCTTTTTCATGAAGTCCTTGCATGGAGCTGCAGATTCACACAGAGACTCCATTGACACCAAGACAAAAACGCTGAAGGAAGAGAAAGAGAGGGACACGATCTACACTAAAAAAGGAGGTTGATTCTTGGTGATCAAATTGTTTTGGGAAAAGACTGAAGGGATGAAGGCACTTCAGAAAAATCAGGGACGCACTGACCAGATGTTAGGAGCCATGGCTGACATGCTTACTTCTGTGGTGATGCCCAATCAACAGTGGGTGAGTTGTGAAGTGGAGTACGCCACTCTGTTGCACTTTGGTGCGTGTAGTTAGCACATTAGCCACACGGCGAGAAAGAACAGACCTGTCTGTAAAGTTTTCTAGATAGGATTTCCTCTTTGGTTTGCTCCCAAATAGTCCAAAAACATGCATGTTTGGTTAATTGAAGACTTTAAATTGCGTGGAAATGGTTGTCGAACGAGATCTTTAACTCCAATCTCACTCAACTGGAATTGGCTCCATGCAGCTTTCCTGAGACCCTGAACAGGGTAAGCACTACTGCAAATATGCATGAATGGATGGGTGGAAAGCCATTTGTGTATTGATTGGTTCTTCAGTGAAAGCATTATTATATTCCTGAGGCAATCTGAAGGACATTGTTTTTTTTTTTTACTGTTTGTGAAGCACAAAAATCTAATTCATTGCTTATGCACTTACCATATCTTTATTTTTTGGTCTTGTTGATTTTATGTCACACTGAAACTCACCAATGAAACTAAAACAAACAGACTAGTTTCTCTTTTTTTTCTGGGTGTAATTTATTATTTAATCTTACGAAACATGAGTTACAATCAAATAATGTGACCATATAGAAGTCATATTTAATGACTTCAACATTCATTCAACAAAATGGCAGTATTATTGTAGTATGTTAATACTTTATTTGAATTTTAATGATGAGAATGTATTTGAAATGGTACCTCAATTATCGAGCTTAATTGGTTTTGTTGCAAAGCTCTCAACTCAAAAACACTTGTATCTCAAATCCACTTCACTCATTTAAATTGATTAAAATCAATTTAATTGATGCTTGCCTCCCACCCAAAAACAGCACACATGTAACATGCCTTTTAAAAATAACATGTAGAAAATGGATGGATGGATAGATGTTTAAAAATCTTGTATAAAAACAATACAATCAAATGTACTACAAACAACTGTGCCAGTTGTTTTAAGTAATGTAATCTTAATGTACAGAATTTACATTGGAGAGATAAATGTTCCTTCAAACAGCTTCTCTATCAAACACACCATCAGCAGCTTCTCCATATTTTCATCGATAAATGCCTGCCGTTTATACAGTGAACAAACATAAACACAACACTTTTGGTTTTGCCCCCATTTTTAATGAGTTGAACTCAAAGATCTAAAACTTTTACTAAATACAACGACCTAATCCTCTCAAATATTGTTCACAAATCTGTCTGAATCTGTTTTAGTGAGCACTTATTTGCCAAGATAATCCATCCCACCTCACAGGAGTGGCATATCAAGATACTGATTAAACAGCATGATTATTGCACACAATAAAAGGCTACTCTGAAATGTGCAGTTTTATCACACAGCACAATGCCACAAATGTGGCAAGTTTTGAGGGAGCATGCAGTTGCCATGCTGACTGTAGGAATGTCCACCAGAGCTGTTGCCCCTGAATTGAATGTTTATTTCTCTATCATAAGCGGTCTCCAAAGGTGTTTCAGAGAATTTGGCAGTACATCCAACCGGCCTCACAACCGCAGATCAAGTGTAATCACACCAGCACAGGATCTCCACGTCCAGCAGGTGCACCTCTATGATCTTCTGAGAGCAGCCACTTGGACAGCTGCTGCAACAATTGGTTTGCATAACCAAATAATTTCTGCACCAACTGTGAGAGACCGTCTTAGGGAAGCTCATCTGCATGTTCCTCCTCCTCATCTGGGTCTCTACCTGACTGTAGTTTGCCAACGTAACTGACTTGAGTGGGCAAATGCTCACATTCGATGGCGTCTGGCACGTTGGAGAGGTTTTCTCTTCACGGATGAATTTCGGTTTTCAATATTCAGGGCAGATGGCAGACTGCATGTGTGGCGTTGTGTGGGAGAGCGGTTTGCTTGTGTCAACGTTGTGAATCGAGTGGCCCATGGTGGGGGTGGGGTTATGGTATGGGCAGGCATATTTTATGGACAACGAACGCAAGTGCATTTTATTGATGGCATTTTGAATGCACAGAGATATCGTGACGGGATCCTGAGGCCCATTGTTGTGCTATTCACCCGAGACTATTTACCTCATGTTGCAGCATGACAATGCACGGCCCCATGTTGTAAGGATCTGTAAACAATTCCTGGAAGCTAAAAAAAAAATCCCAGTTCTTGCCTGGCCACACCGGACATGTGACCCATTGAGCATGTTTGGTATGCTGTGAATCGGCGTATACGACAGCGTGTTCCAGTTCCTGCCAATATCCAGCAACTTCGCAAAGCCATTGAAGAAGAGTGAAGCAACATTCCACGGGCCACAATCAACAACCTGATTAACTATGCGAAGGAGATGTGTTGCATTGCATGAGGCAAATGGTGGTTACACCAGATGCTGACTGCTTTTCTGACCCTCCTAGACCTCCAATAAAGCAAAACTACACATTTCAAGGTGGACTTTTATTGTGGGCATCCTAAGGCTTGCCTGTACATTAAATATGCTGTTTAATCAGCATCTTGATATGTCACAGCTGTGAGGTGGGATAGATTATCTTGGCAAAGAAAAAGTGCTCACTAACACAGATCTAGACAGATTTGTCAATAATATTTGAGAGGAATAGGTCTTTTGTGTATACAGTAAAACATTTACTCATGACAAATGGGAGCGAAAACAAAAGTGTTGCGTTTATATTTTTGTTCAGTATATATTACTATAACATTCTTGGCTGGCATTAGACTAATTCTGCTTCAGTATGGTGCATACGAGCAAGTGCTATGCTCGAACTGATTTGCCAAGTCTGCTGTACGCTCTCTCATGTTTTTGAACATCTATTTCTCTAATTACCATGAATATCATCCACTTCTTCTTCTCAGCACTGTCCTTCACAAACAGTTCCTTCCTTCCTATGGTTGGAAAAACAAAGTTATATTCATTTTGAACTATAAGTTAATGCTAGCAAGTAAGACCTGATGTTTTGGTTGGATGTTATGGGGTTCACGGTGACATTTGCTAAGCCAACTTACATTTTTGCCTACAATTTAAAGCATAACAATAAGCTGAAAGACTGCTCTTATCTCAAAAACAATCTTAAGTTACGGCACTCTTAAGTTGAGGAACCACTGTAGTTTCAATATGTTTAATTAAACACTTTCCAAAATGACCATTTTTTTTTCTAGCTGGCTTAGAGAAATAATTGTTTTGTATTACAGTAAGAAGTGTTCAAACTTGGTTCTTAAATATGATTCCTTGCCCTGTAAAAGACAACATACATATTTCATGATGACATAATAATGGTTACAAGGAGGCATCTGGTATTATAATACTGTACAGAGAGTCCATTTGGGTTCTGCTTATAAAGATGTTTTGCCTTACAATATTTATTTTCATATATTAAAACCACATCTGCCAGACACTACGTTGTAGTGAGGTCTGGTGATGCTTGGTTTGGCTTTTGACTGAAACTTCTGGCTGAAGACCAGTCATCCCCAAACTGAGTGGTAAATGTTATACCTCAACAATTTTCCATTGAATTCTTGCTCATTGTGTAATGGAAAGGAGAAAAGCTGTGCAAGACATTATGGAAAAATACTACTGCAAAGTGTTAGGTTTTTGTGGTTGACTATAATCACTCTAAAATCTTACCAAGACTTCCGTCCTGAGAGCAGGACTCCATCTGACAAAGGCATCTCTGTGTGTAGCTCTCAGAGGGTGGCGAGGTGGACCTCCCATCAAGTGAAGTGGAAAGGGGGCCTAACCATGGCCACTGGGCACCCGAGGGACTGGACTGGGAGCAGCCCACAGAAGGAACAGGTAGGACCTGAAAGCTCCACAGACCATGACAAAACCCACAATGCCTTGTTTAAACATTGGTTCTCACCAAACCAGTCAGCGTCTCGCCCTACCGAAACTTGCAAACTTGGCTTTCTGACATGACAGAGTTGTAAGACATTCTGCTCAGCAGCTCTCCATGTACTATGAGTGCACTCACTGGTGTTTATGAGTCATTATTTATTCATTCTAGGTACAAAACAACAAACAAGATGTGCCCTATGAGCCACTTATTGTATGTATGTTCATGGGTGTGTTTGTTAGTATGAACATTTTCCTTGGGTTTTTGTGTTGAGTCCACCCAAAACATCTAAGCCCCCATATCTCATGTTGCCTGCAAAAACATCAGCCATTCTTAATAGCGCACCCTCAATTAACACTAGCTCTTTTAGCCGTAATTTACCATAAATAAGAGTGCATGCTCAATGTTCCAGGTGCAGCCAGAAAACAAGACTCCCTTTGCCTTAAAACTGCAACACTATTGCGTTTATTAACATTTGCGTGCCTTTTCATTTTGCTTGAGTGCAGTTCAACAAAAGGAGCTTTGTAGCCGGATCTCAGTTTAAGTTGGACCTTGTGGTCAGGCCACTAACTGTCATGGAGATCAGTACAGGGTGTACCAAAGAGGTGCAAGAGAAGCGGGGTATGCATGGGGTCAGAGGAAGCTGTCAGTATCTGTATCAGTAATGGCGTGATTTGGATGGCGTGTGCTGTTAAAGCTGTCCAATCTTAACTTAGAAAAAGAAACACAAAAGTGTTTTTAGACCTATGTAAAATGAATGTGACCTAAAGGAAACTTATTTTCCCCAACCCTCAAGAAAGTCCTCTCTTTGAATGTTTTTGCATATGCCCAATTTCCTCTGGATGGGAAATTAGTGAAACACAAGGCAGGAAGGCAACCAGACCACAATAACAAGATGCAGACCCTTAGAGCTGTTCATTTTTGAACTTCCATTGCTGCATATTATTGTGCAAATATACTCTGGAATTGGACAGAAATGTTAAGCACTGTATTAACTGGATTATTAGAGTTTAACTGCAGCTCTCCCTATAAATACGATAAACATGTCTTGGTTTTGTCGTGTTTTCTTCTTATGGTTTAAAAGCTTTTCAGATGATGATATTGGAGAACTTTTCAAAAGCTTTTGCACAATGCTACATGATCCGTTATAAGGTATCAATTTTGCAGGGTTGCATTAAATTTAAATCAATACATATTTAATACACATTTAATTTTTACATGATGCTTAAAAAATGTTTTAAATTTAAACTATAATATTGTAACTTCTACTTAAAGCTGGATTGCATGTACTATTTATGAAAATTGCATATGTATATCATTACAAGGCCATCATAACTAGATGCGTCAATATGTTCTTTCGTGAAATTCATTGACTTCTTTGGGCTCAGATTTAGGGGTGTGACACACTACTGTCTTTCTCACCTTATTACTGTATTTTTCTCTGTAAAGACAGATCAGCATGAATAACAATGTCACACACTTACAATAAAGATATCACATGCGCTGTCCAAAGTCATTTTGTATAATAATAATTAACTGTTAAAAGTATATTAGTGACATGCTGAGAAACTAAAACAGCCATGCGCCACGGAACCCGGTTTGTGAGGGTTGTGCATTGCTTCACCTCTGGTTTCTGCCCAGTATTTGATTGGGAAATGTGCAAATTCAGCCATTTCTACTTCAAGGGGTCATATTATGATGAAAACAAGCCGTTTCAGGAGGCGGTCTTCTTCGACCCCCCCACATTCAGCCCTCTCTGTCACAATCGGCTTAGCTGGAGTAGGACCAATGCATAGCAGAAAAATAAATAAATATAATAACAAAAATAGCATTAAAAAAGGAGTTACGAAAAAATAACTAAGGATGCACATATAAGGTGTGACAAACAGAAATCGCACACAGAAGGTGTGGGGAAGTTAACAGTTAACACTACAACGCAACGCCAGGAATGAAAAGCGTGAGTGGAGCCAAAGCAGAGGAGATTATACACGAGGGAACCATCAGGAGTATACTGGCGCCTAAGTAGTCAGGAGGAAATTAGGTGTGAGGTGTGCGTGCAGTTGGCTATGCCCTGTGACCCAGAAACAAGGCACTGCAACAAAAAGAAGATCATGACACCCTCCAGTTGAGTGAGACAGTTTCTTCGCCCCATTAGACATTTTTATAATCTTAAAGTACCAGCAAAGTGGAAAAAAAGTTACCTCTTTATTCAGATTCAGATTGGATTTATTAGAACGTAATTTCAAAATGATGCATCACATTTTTACATTTTATTTACATGTCCAAAAAGGAGTAGGAAAAAGCAATGCTTACTTAATCATACCCGTTTTCCACTTCATATCAATTACTTACACATATGTTCACTCCCTGTACTCTGTATGTACACATTTCAAACATTTTACACATTACAATCGGTGTAATGTTAATACAACAGTTTTCTTCACAACTAGGTAAGTCACTTATGAGATGAATAATATTTCTCTTTTTTTAACTCAAGTTCAAGATATTTACCAGTATTCTTCTTCTTTGTACTTTGTAAACAGCTGTAGTTTGAACAGTTTTTTTTTTCATGATAGTACATTGTTCCTCTTCTGTACTTAATCCATTCAGGTTAAAGCTATTATCATATTTATCTGATTTATGACACCAAAAGACTTCCAAAGTTTGCGAGTAAATAGATACAATCAAAATAGTTAAAATCTCACAAAGATTCCCAACCCATTTTGAGAGTTAATAAGCAAGCCAGTCATGTGATCCGTGATGTAGAAGTAGCAACCACAGATCCCTTGCCCATCAACAACAAAGCTAATCAAGCAGACTTTGTGAGAGCCAACAACGATTATGATCCGGAACCTTTTATTTTGGAGCCCGAATACACAAGGAGGATGAGCAATAAGTTTAAGAAGCCGAGTGCAGCTTTATTGAAACACTATATTGTTACGGTTTGTACAGGGGAAGATGACGGCACAGACAACAGGGACGTCGTTTAACTCTGTTTATTTATATACTGTATATATAGTTCTACAGTTCTACAATATTATAATATATATAAAAAATAAATGAAGTGTGTAAATACTCCAAACTATGTATGTGGTGTGCGACTATGTGTAAAAATTAACTGTAGTGTGTTACCAGAAGTGTTGAGCGAGAGGCAAAAGTCCAAGAGGAGCAGGCTTGCTCGGAGATCCGTGAGAACAGGCAGGAAGTCGGGGCCAATAGCGAGGCGTCAAAGTCCGTGTCCAGGCGAGAGGTCGAGATCCTGGCGCGCTTTTGGAGGTGCGCCACTTATCTTTGCTTCTTTTTTACCTCGGCGGTGGTCTTTTAAACCTGCAATATTGTCTAAGTGCACAGAACTCCTGATCATATTTTCTTCAAATCCTGCCAGGATTTTTTGTGAAGCTGTAAAGCTTGGACCAGTGTTTGGCCCACAATAGTGTACACATGCAGATAAAGTACTCAGCATATTCTAGTCTATGTGTCACGATGTTGCCTGTCGGTTGTTGACGTGACCCCAGGATGCAGAAACAGTTGACAACATGTCGGTAAAATAGTAACTTAATTGAAGCGAGGCTGTCAAGTACATCCTTCTGATTATTGATTCGAGGCAGGTGAGTTTCCTCATCACTAAAACGAGACCAGTGTGTAGCAACATAGGAGGGCGAGAGAGCACTGCAACAGAAAAACAGCAAACACAGGAAAAACACAAGGAAATCTTGGCAAGTCCAAAACCGTCATGTGGGATCATGACACTATTAGTTGTACTCAGAATGCTTTGTCTTGCTCATCCAGTTTAAGTCACTTTCTAATATACAGTACGACATGACTAACATTTCACAGTAAAAAGCGGTGAAGTGAGCAGAATATGTATGAAATCCTTTATATCACGTTTAGCCAGACAGTGGGAGAGTGGACATCCAAGGACTGTCATTTGCAGAGGCCACTCTTGGGAATAAACTGTGCATGTGACCTTAAATGGGTAGTGATCAACCTGAAGCTCACACATTGCATTGGAAGGTCCAGAAAGTTGAACTATAAGCTTTATCTCATAGAGGGGCATGGTTATATTCTGTGTATGCATTGAATGAATCATGTCATTCCATTAAGTTTCTCAACAATCTTAGATTTCTTTCTTTGACATCGGCCATGGTCTGAGCCATGAGCTCTGAGGTCCCAGTGGTTCATACCTCTATCATTTATTTCCCGACCAGGCATTGAGCCAGATGATATTTGCATTCAATGTGTTTGTGAAATATTTGAGGAGACAAGGTGGTCATACAAAACATTTTTTTTTATCAATGCGACTACGATTCTGCTGTTAGACACACACAGATTGGCTTCGACTCACTCCAGTGTCCAAAGTTCGACTGGGAACCATTGGCACAGCTCAATTTTTATTTATTTTAAAGGAATATTCCTTTAATTATGAAAGAGAATTAGGGCCACGCTAAACAGAGACAAAAATGAAATAATAAATGTTTGAACAAGATATCACACTAACCATAACAATTGGGATGTGTGGCTCAGATGGTAGAGCAGCCGTGTCAGCAACTTAAGGGTTCCAGGTTTGATTCCAGCTTCTGCCATCCTAGTCACTGTCGTAGTGTCCTTGGGCTGTGGGCGCAAATCGGCAGCTGTCAGTCTACCCCAGGGTAGCTGTGGCTACAAATGTAGCTTACCACCATCAGCATGTAAATGTGGATGGAATGAATGATGGATCATCAGTTCTCTGTGAAGTGCTTTGAGTGTCTAGAAAAGCGCTATTCAAATTGAATCCATTATTATTTTTATAATTGTTTTAATTAATTTAAGAGATTAGTATTTCTTGACCTACGCTGGAGCGGATTTAGAATAGTGCTGTCACATAATAAAATTTTTTAATCAGATTAATCACACTTTTAAATTTCGACTAATCATGATTAATCACAGTTTATTAATCCCTTGCAGAATTTAAATTAACCTAAAAAAGAGCCCAAAATTTGGACTCCAAATTAAATGTTATTGTCAGAATGTCATACAGGAACGTTTTCTAAATGTTTTTAATGAATGCATGTCATTTATTTGCTCAAAACTGGTTAAAAGTTTTATATAAAGTCCTTTCAGGGTTTATTTAGGAATTTATTTTGCCAGCGAGCACACCAGCCGGAGTCTCCTCACTCATCTTTGCTCTGACGTATGCATTGACCTGATCACTGACTACTTAACCTTTCAGGTAACCATCTACGGTTAAGGTAAAAGAGCATATGCAGTCAAAATAAATTGCGTGATTAATCTGCATAGATACATGATTAATGCCATACTTTTTTGTGAATAATCACATGAGTTAAGTTGTTATTTTTGACAACGCTAAACAAATATAGTAGATTAAAGAGAAGTGAATTATATCACCATGGCTGCCGCATCCTTTGAGTTTTATGTATGTGGCCCTCAGTGAAAAAATGTTTGGACACTTCCGCCTTAAAGGTTCAAGCAAAGACCTTCACTAGGAAATTGAACTTTTTTGGTAAGATGTCAGTAATATGAGCTAAAAGTCATCAACAAAAAATATATATATTTTTTAAATTTAAGGCTGACAACTTTGCAGGAGGTTCATGAATCTGGTGTGCAGAGTGTGGTGGGAATCACCTGCTGTTAAGGATGATGTTTGATAAGAAATTATCGAGTTCGAGTCTATTATCGAATCCTCTTATCGAACCGATTCCTTATCGATTCTCTTATCGAGTCCAGATAGGTTGTTGTATATGGAAAAAAAACACACAATATTTGGTTTAACAAATCACTTCACATTCTCTACTGCTCGCTACTCTAGTATTACCATATCTGAGTTATTGTGCAGAAATGTGGGGAACTAACTACAAATGTGCGCTACATTCGTTAACCGTGTTACAAAAAAAATAATTAGAGTGATACATAATGTTGGATATAGAGAACATACAAACACTTTATTTATTGAGTCAAAAATATTAAAGTTCGATGATTTGGTAAAATTGCAAACAGCTAAAATGATGTGGAATTAAATGATGGAATGGATTAAGTAAAGAAGTTAAACATTGTACTGAAGTTTAAGAGGTTGTTCAAATGAATAGTGCTTACAAAGTACAAAGAAGAAGAATTATGAGAAATACTTTCAACCTTATTGAAAATAAGATATTCTTCATCTCAGTATATTAATAATGACTGAATTTATTAATTACATATTACAAATCTGTTGTATATACTAATTCACAGATATTTTATTATAAAAAGGTCAGTAAATTATGTATATATTCGTAAACACAATGAAATGGGAAAGGGGTAGGATTAAATAAGCTTTACTTCTTCCTACTCCTGTAAAGTGAAATGATATGAAACTGTGATGTATTATACTGTAAGTGTGTTCATGTTCCAAATAAACTAAAGAAATAAAGAAAGCACTAGTTTATTAGACAGACTTGCAAACTCTGTCGTGGTGTAGGCTACAAGATAACGTTAACGTTATCAGACACATACAAAAAGGCTCACGTTAACGTTACCGTTAGCCACTGACTTTGCTTAGGTAACGTTAGTCTAGCTAACATTACTGCAGTCCTGGTTGACATAAGAGGTAACGTTACTACAAGTGAGCAGATATGGAAATTAACCGGCAACAGTTTTCGTTAGTTACTCACCGGCGTCACCGTCACTGTAGCGGGGACTTGGGCAGCTGGCAGAAGAAGAGGGGCATTCTTTGTCATCTCTGCCGCTGCTTCAACACGTGTCGAAGACACGACACGCTTGTTGTGCTTCCTCCCCTTACACGAGAGCGAAGCCTGGCAATAATTGCATATTGCCGCTTCCTCGTTTTTTTTGGTGAAATGAAGCCATGCCTTGGAGCGCTTTTTCCGGTCCTTTTTTTCCCTGCTTTCCCCATCTGCGCCTAATGACTGAGCTACGTGACGTCATTTCTTGTGATGTCCCACGGGGCATTTCTTGTCGGGACGGGATTCGTTCCCAGGGATTCGAATAAAGAACCAACACTTTTTCTTTACTATAGTGTCTCGATAACGGGTACCGGTTCTCAAAAAGGGATTCGAGTCCGAGGACTCGGTTCTTTTCTTATCGAACAACCGGGAAAACCGGTTTCGAGCATCATCCCTACCTGCTGTGACCCACCCATCTCACTCCCTGAATGCATGCTGGCCTACAAAAATGTAACCTCTTTCCAGACAGTTCAGTAAAGAAGAGAACACAACAGTGACTCTGGCTTCTCAGTGGGATGTTAGCCAAAAGCTGGCCCCTCATGTCAAACTGACCAGGATGCTGGTTTTCCTTAATTGGCTCTTAGCTTAGAGATGAAGGAAGACAACATGGGGCAGAAGGAGAAAAGGCAAGGGAGTCGGAGAAGGATAAAGTGTGTGTGAGCATATTTTGGCAGGATTTCAGCCAGTTGATGGACTCAGGAGTGGCTAATGTCAGTGCAGGGTTGGGGAATTGACGCTACTGCTGTATATTTTTTGAAAAGAGAATACGGTTACTAGATTTATGTATTATCAAATCATTAGCATCATTGCCTGAACAGCGTGTTTTAAAAAAGGACGTTGTAAATATGCATTCCAAGAGTTACTTTAGGAGAAGCAACTATTGTCTATTTTAAAATTTTGCTGTTTGGTTTCAAAGCTTAGCATGAACTGGCACCTCATTATATCTCGGACCTCATCCAAATTTACACTCCTGTGCGCGCTCTGAGGTCTGAGAGCCAGCTCCAGCTCGTGGTTCCCAAGACGAGACTTAAAACCAGGGGAGACAGGGCCTTCTCTGTGGTCAGCCCTAAGCTCTGGAACATTCTGCCTCTCCATGTTCGAACTGTTCCCACAGTGTAGTGTTTTAAGTCTCGTTTTAAGACTAGGGCTGCGACTAACGATTAATTTGGTAATCGAATAATCTGTCGATTATTACTTCGATTAATCAATTAATAATCGGATAAAAGAGACAAACTACATTTCTACCCTTTCCAGTATTTTATTGAAAAAAAAAACAGCATACTGGCACCATACTTATTTTGATTATCGTTTCTCAGCTGTCTGTACATGTCGCAGTT
Source organism: Nerophis lumbriciformis (assembly GCF_033978685.3). Taxonomy (NCBI): domain Eukaryota; kingdom Metazoa; phylum Chordata; class Actinopteri; order Syngnathiformes; family Syngnathidae; genus Nerophis; species Nerophis lumbriciformis. The sequence goes on from NC_084548.2 coordinate 52,279,757, forward strand.
TATAAATAAAGGTTTATAAAAATTAAAAAAAAAATTAAAATTAAAAATTGCCTCTGCGCATGCGCATACCATAGATCCAACGAATCGATGACTAAATTAATCGGCAACTATTTTTATAATCGATTTTAATCGATTTAATCGATTAGTTGTTGCAGCCCTACTTAAGACCCACTTTTATTCTCTGGCTTTTAACACTATGTGAGTTGTGTGGTCCTCTGTGTTTTTACATTTTTATTTCTATTTATTGTTTTAATTGGTTTTACCCTTTAAAATAGTTTACAATCATATTTATTTTATATTGTTTTTGTATTGATTTTATATTGATTTATTCTATTTTTATTCAGTCATTGGTGGAGCTAAGGATAGTATTTGAATCTTGTTTTTAATATTTTTGTGCAGCACTTTGGAAACATTTTTTGTTGTTTAAATGTGCTATATAAATAAAGTGGATTGGATTGGATTGGCTATTTAAGTTATCCTCACGACTTAATCACATTCACTAGTCAGTTTAGTGTATGTGATTGAGTGTCTCCTGACCAAACAAATGTTATGTAACCCGATGGAGAGAAAGGGCCATTCTGAATGTGGAAGTTTTGGTTTATAGGGGCTATCACACTGCCGACACACGCATGCACTTGCACACGCAGATGAATCATCTGCAGTGTGTGTGTGTTCGTGTGTGTGTGTGTGTGTATGTCTGTGTCATGTGGGATATGCAGACAGATGAATGGGTGTTAATGCTCACCTCTCATTCCCTTCTCCTCCCTTGAAGTTGGGAGAATAAAAAGCCCCCCTCCCATATTTATGTGAATCTTCACAGCTTTGCACGTGTCCCCCAGGGCCTTTTCTGATGATTGCTGCTGTTTTTCACTTTGTGTTGTTGACTGATAAGATTATTTTCATGAGTATCAAACACAACGCTTTCAGGTCAAAGTTGTCGTTAATGTGATTAATGATGCTTGTACAAACAATGGGAGCACTTTTGTGTGCAGCACTGATGATCAAGTAGCTCCATTATGCAGACTTGGTGTCTGTCAGCTACTAACGCCCCCTACTGGGTGTACTCTAAAAGTACACTTTGCCAGCTTCAAAGTATCAGTACAATGGAAAAACAAGTTGCCTCTATATTGAAGCGATCTGATTTATGACACCAAAAGACTTCCAAAGTTTGCGAGTAAATAAATATGATCAGAATAGTAAAAATCTCACAGAGATTCCCGAGCCATTTTGAGAGATAATGAGCCATCAAGTCCATGATCCGTGACGTAGAGGGAGGAAGCACAGATCCCCAACAACAATGCTAATCATGCAGACTTTGTGAGAGCCAATGATTTCCTTTGGCAACAATTATGATCCGGAACCTTGTATTTTTGAGCCTAAACACAAGGAGGGTGAGTAATAAGTCTTAAAAGCCAAGCGCTAAACGGATGCAGCTTTATTGAAACACTATGGCATCAGCAGCATTGCTAGGTGCTAAACACAAACTAACCATAATGAACCTTACTACGACAAACACTTACTGTACAATGTCAGCTCTTGCTCGGATGCCGACCAATGGGACGCTCTCATTATCCCGTTTTGATGAAGAATAAATCACAATCCTCACAAAAGGTTAAAAACGTTGCCCCAACAAGGTTTTTTTTTTTTTTTTTTTTGCTGTCTCGGGGGATGTCAAAGTTGACCAGCCTCTCCGTCCATGGCCACATTTGTCTACTACCAGGCATACTTGCCAACCTTGAGACCTCCGATTTTGGGAGGTGGAGGGGTGGGGGCGTGGTCGGGAGTGGGGGCGTGGTCGGGGTGGGGCGGGGGGCGTGGTTGGGGGCGTGGTTAAGATATATATATATATATATATATATAAGAAATACTATATATATATATATATATATATATATATTTTATTACATATATATATATATATATGTATACATATATATATATATATATATATATATATGTATACATATATATATATATATATATGTATATATATATATATATATATATATAAATAAATAAAAGAAATACCTGAATTTCAGTGTTCATTTATTTACACATTTACACACACATAACACTCATCTACTCATTGTTGAGTTAAGGGTTGAATTGTCCATCCTAGTTCTATTCTCTGTCACTATTTCAGAACACACACATTACACAAATATACATTATAAAATCAATAAGAAAACGGGAGCTCTAATTTGGGAGTCTGAATTAGGATCAGAAGTTCCTATATAAACATTGCGCACTCACGTCGCCTTTTTGTATTGATTACTGCAGCTGTGCACTGGATTCATTCACAAATACAAACTACAACTCACAAACACTTTAGAGTTAGGCTCCACCATCAGAATGTGTATTTAAACTTATAAAGATCACATGGATATTATTCAGTGAGTTGATTCACCAAAACTAATCTGTTATACAGGAGGAAAAAGCACACAGGACGTTTCAATTGTTCACAGACTGGTCGCGCTCATCAGAATGACAAGACACTTCCGGTCTGCACGTGATAGCATTCAATTGGGAAGAAACGCCCTACTGCCCCCTACTGACCAATGTGAATACTGATAAATGTGTAATGACAGCTCCAAAAACGAATTCAAACCACAAAATAAAATAAATAAATCAACACAAAAATGTGACACATTATGGGTGGATCACATATGCATGTACAGTAGATGGCAGTATTGTCCTGTTTAAAAGTGTCACAACATTGCTGTTTACTGCAGACGAACTGCTTTACGGGGGACGAAAACTTGACTGCTGTTGTTGTGTGTTGTTACCGCGCTGGGAGGACGTTAATGAAACTGCCTAACAATAAACCCACATAAGAAACCAAGAACTCGCCCTCGATCATTAGCTGTTTATATGGTGGTAAAGCGGACGTGAGAACAGGCTGTCAACACGTCACTCAGGTCCGCATGGAGCTGGAGGGGACGTGGCCTCCAGCTCCGCCTGAATTTCGGGAGATTTTCGGGAGAAAATTTGTCCCGGGAGGTTTTCGGGAGAGGCTCTGAATTTCGGGAGTCTCCCGGAAAATCCGGGAGGGTTGGCAAGTATGACTACCAGGTGAGAGATGCATGAATTATATTCCAGAATTTACTTTTACCAAGTTATAGATGAAGCAAATGCAGCTGGGGGCACAATGTGTCAACAATTGAAGCGTAAGCTAGAATTAGCTCTTTGCCATCAATGCGACGTTAAAATAGGGCTTCTGCATTAGCGCTTACAATAAGAATATCACTCATATTTGGTTGATTTTCAGGTGACAACATGTAAATTCAGTATTGTTGGCGGTTTCTGGATGTTTTTTAGGCAAGGCAAGGCAACTTTATTTGTATAGCACTTTTCATACACAAGGCAGACTCAAAGTGCTTCACAGACAACAAAGTGAAATGAAAGAAAATAAAAGCAAAATTAAAATGCAGACAATAAAAATAAAAACAGTGCAGACGTTAAAAGTTAAAAGATTAAAAGATTTAGCTGAAAGCTAAGGTGAACATAAACGTTTTCAGTCCAGTTTTAAAAGTAGTCAGAGTTGGGGAAAGTCTGACATCTTCAGGAAGTTTATTCCAGCTATTTGTTGCATAGTGACTGAATGATGCTCTCCCTTGATTTGAGTTTACTCTGGGAACCGCTATCAGATTGGTCTCAGAAGATCTTAGTGATCTAGAGGGCTTACAGTATATAGTGGGAGCATATCAGTGATATACTTCGGCCCTAGACCATGTAGTGATTTATATGTGAGCAGGAGGATTTTGAAATCAATTCTCTGATTTTAGAGGGTTTTATGGGCACAATAGAGGACCCTCGATCTGTTGACTCAATTGTCAGCTAGTTATTTACCATTTCGAATGCATAAAAAAAGCCAAACATATGTGTTCTCGTCTTACATAGAGATTGTGAAGGATAAACAGCCCACCTCTTTCCAATATTTGTGTATTTCCAGTATAATTAATCTGCTGTTAGGGCCAGAGTGCAGAAGCGTTGCTCTCGTGACGTCATATGACCCCGAATCTATGGAAATTGCCGACAGCATTCAAGCGGAATATTTAAAACGGCCGACTGCATTTGTGGCATTTTCTGATTTTTAGACAGTTTTTTTCATGTACTTTGCGGATTGTAAATACAATTGGATATGGTTTACTGCAGGGGTGTCCAAACTACGGCCCGCGAGCCAGGTGTGGCCCGCCGCAGTCTTCAGTGCGGCATCTCAAGTTTAACAAGAAGATTGGCCCGTGGAGTGGTATTTATTGCCTAAACTTTCTGCCCCCAGTGAAATGGATCAGAGCAATCTTGCTGCCCCCTTGCGGGTGGAGTCAGAATCGCTGGTCAATAATGATGAGCCTCAATTGAAAGTGACTTGAGCAGAGCATTAATTTATATGACCCAATCCACACAACTTCTCCCACTCATGGTGTAAATTAACTGTAACCAACAAAGTCAACACGCGGTCACACAGTTCCTGCTCATTGAACATAGTAGACATTATAAAACACGTATATACCACTTGAAATTACACATTTATAAGTCCATTACAATGCATGATGGGTGTTACGCAAAACATTATTTCCACATTTATCCATGTTTGCCGCATTTTAACTGCTTGGTATTTCTGATTGATTACAAAACTTTAAGGAGGTTGTCAGGGAAGTAAAGGTAGGAGGAGTAGAACTTTCCCACACTCTTAATATTCAATGTTACATAATTTATACTTCATATTGCATTGTTGTCAGGGTCTAATGTGCGGGGGTTGTTAAGTTGAACTAGTTGACGTTATGTGTTGTTGTGTGTAGGGCAGCACGGTGGAAAGGGGTTAGTGCGTCTGCCTCACAATACGAAGGTCCTGAGTAGTCCTGGGTTCAATCCCGGGCTCGGGAACTTTCTGTGTGGAGTTTGCATGTTCTCCCCGTGACTGTGTGGGTTCCCTCCGGGTACTCCGGCTTCCTCCCACCTCCAAAGACATGCACCTGGGGATAGGTTGATTGGCAACACTAAATTGGCCCTAGTGTGTGTGAATGTTGTCTGTCTATCTGTGTTGGCCCTGCGATGAGATGGCGACTTGTCCAGGGTGTACACCGCCTTCTGCCCGATTGTAGCTGAGATAGGCTCCAGCGCCCCCCGCGACCCCGAAGGGAATAAGCGGTAGAAAATGGATGGATGGATTGATGTGTTGTTGTTCAGTCTTTCATAAGTTAACCAATGCAATCTGAAGTGTTATTTTGATACAAATGAATGTTGTCACGTCACAATCAACGCTCTGCTGTGTGGCAAATAAAAAGGTCGTAATGTGTGTATTTATGAATGCGTGACTGTTTGTGTGTGTGCCCGCACGCGCATCCATAAAACAGCGAATTGACGATTACCCTCGAAAATATCGCTTTGGATATAAAAATGTATTAAAAAAATATACATATATATATTAGGGATGTCCGATAATGGCTTTTTGCCGATATCCGATATTCCGATATTGTCCAACTCTTTAATTACCGATACCGATATCAACCGATACCGATATTAACCGATATATACAGTCGTGGAATTAACACATTATTATGCCTAATTTGGACAACCAGGTATGGTGAAGATAAGGTACTTTTAAATTTTTTTTATAAAATAAGATAAATAAATTAAAAACATTTTCTTGAATAAAAAAGAAAGTAAAACAATATAAAAACAGTTACATTGAAACTAGTAATTAGTGAAAATTAGTAAAATTAACTGTTAAAGGTTAGTACTATTAGTGGACCAGCAGCACGCACGATCATGTGTGCTTACGGACTGTATCCCTGCAGACTGTATTGATATATATTGATATATAATGTAGGAACCAGAATATAAATAACAGAAAGAAACAACCCTTTTGTATGAATGAGTGTGAATGAGTGTAAATGGGGGAGGGAGGTTTTTTGGGTTGGTGCACTAATTGTAAGTGTATCTTGTGTTTTTTATGTTGATTTTATCGGACATCTCTAATATATATGTATATATGTGTTTATACATATATGTATATATGTATGTTGTAATATATGTATATATGTATACTTATGTATATATGTATATATTTATATATAATATGTATATATATTTATATATATACATAGATACGTATACATATTATATATGTATATATATATATATATATATATATATATATTATATATATAATATTCATACCGGTATATATAATATTTATTCAGCCTGCATAGGCTATACAGGTATACTGTATATGTGTGAATATAAAGTATATATGTTACTTTACATGGAGTCGGTTTTCGGCCCCCTAGCCAAATTGTTTTAGCCCAATGCGGCCCGAGACTCAAAAAGTTTGGACACCCCCGGTTTAATGGATACAATGAAACACAATTAAGCATATAAAGTCAACTTGTTTTTCTATTACAATGGTACTTTAAAAGGAATTAACATGAATGTTGACTGCTCAAAACAAGCGTCCTCTGAGCCGCAGCTGCAGTTGTGATGTGTCTTTGTTCCAGCTTGCCTTGATTTGAAAACCTATGTTCTGTTGTCAAATCAATTGTCTGTGGACCTGCACAGCTCTGCTCGGACTGTGTTTGGCAACCATATCAGCCTCAGACAAGTGGAGATGTTCAGCAGCGCTGTTCAATATTCCCTCTGGTAAATTAGCTCTTCAATCTCTGACGCTCAAAACATCCATTACAAGCAAAGAAATGGAGAGATAGCAAGAAAAGGTGGTAATCTTTTTATGGGGGCAAATCAGTGGTCTGTCTGGGCCTCAGAATAGTTGTTGTTATCTGTTGCTGTCTCAGTCTAAGCAGTATGGTTCAGTTTGGTTCACCATGGTACGTCTGTGTCAGCGTAGACCTAATAAAACCTGCAATTTCTATACAAAAGAAGACCACAACATGCTGCTGTAATACATTGGAACTTCTAAACCTGGGGTGCCCAAAGTGGGGCCTGCGGGCCAAGTTTGGCCCGTTGTGCCATTTTGTTTGTTGTGGCTACCAAATTTAATACATATTTATACCGAGCTCTTTCATGCTGTAGTGAAGTGAAGTGAAGTGAAGTGAATTATATTTATATAGCGCTTTTCTCTAGTGACTCAAAGCGCTTTACATAGTGAAAACCCAATATCTAAGTTACATTTAAACCAGTGTGGGTGGCACTGAGAGCAGGTGGGTAAAGTGTCTTGCTCAAGGACACAACGGCAGTGACTAGGATGGCGGAAGCGAGGATCGAACCTGCAACCCTCAGGTTGATGGCACGGCCACTCTACCAACCGAGCTATACCGCCTGTACAATCATTGATGGCATGTCCACAAGGCTGATCTCTAAAAAAGTCAATAGATTTCACTGTAAAAAACCTGGCAGGGCAGTTGCCAGAAATGTTCCGTAAAATCATTAGTGGTACCATTTTTCCATTTGCAGTAATCTACTGTAAGAATGGGGAACATACATTTAACTCATTAGAAAGGAGATTAAAGACAACGCATCCCAGCTACAACTGGGTTCTATTAAGACAGATACGAATGTATATACGACGGATACTGCCCTCCAAAATAGTCTGTCTCTTTTTGATGAAATAACATTAGGGGAATTGCTACGGCGTTTAAATGGGATAAAACAAACAACATGTTTACTTGACCCACTTCCTGGCAAACTTATCAAGGAGCTTTTTGTATTATTAGGTCCATCAGTGCTAAATATTATAAACTTATCAATTTCCTCTGGCACTGTTCCCCTAGCATTCAAAAAAGCGGTTATTCATCCTCTGCTCAAAACACCTAACCTCGATCCTGACCTCATGGTAAACTACCGGCCGGTGTCCCACCATCCGTTTACTTCGAAAAAATTGTTGCACAGCAGCTAAATGAACACTTAGTGTCTAACAATCTCTGTGAACCTTTTTCAATCCGGTTTCAGGGCAAATCACTCTACGGAGACAGCCCTCGCAAAAATGACTAATGATCTACTGCTAACGATGGATTCTGATGCGTCATCTATGTTGCTGCTTCTTGATCTTAGCCCTGCTTTCGATACCGTCAATCATAATATTTTACGTTTGTATTAGAGCGTATCAAAACACGTATTGGTATGTCAGACTTAGCCTTGTCTTGGTTTAAGTCTTATCTTACCGACAGCAGTGCGTTTCCCATAACAATGTGACCTCGGACTATGTTAAGGTAACGTGCGGAGTTCCTCAGGGTTCGGTTCTTGGCCCTGCACTCTGTAGAATTCACATGCTGCCGCTAGGCGACATCATACGCAAATACGGTGTTAGTTTTCACTGTTATGCTGATGACACCCAACTCTACATGCCCCTAAAGCTGACCCACACGCCGGATTGTAGTCAGCTGGAGGCGTGTCTGAATGAAATGAAACAATGAATGTCCGCTAACTTCTTGCAAGTCAACGCCAAGAAAACGGAAATGCTGATTATTGGTCCTGCTAGACACCGACATTTATTTAATAATACCACCTTAACATTTGACAACCATACAATTACACAAAGCGACTCTGTAAAAAATCTGGGTATTATCTTCGACCCAACTCTCTCGTTTGAGTCACACATCAAGAGTGTTACTAAAACGGCCTTCTTTCATCTCCATAATATCGCAAAAATGTGTTCCATTTTGTCCACTAGCGATGCTGAGATCATTATTCATGCGTTCGTTACGTCTCGTCTCGATTACTGTAACGTATTATTTTCGGGTCTCCCTATGTCTAGCATTAAAAGATTACAGTTGGTACGAAATGCGGCTGCTAGACTTTTGACAAGAACAAGAAATTGTGATCATAATACGCCTATACTGGCTCACCTGTACTGGCTTCCTGTGCACTTAAGATGTGACTTTAAGGTTTTACTACTTACGTATAAAATACTACACGGTCTAGCTCCATCCTATCTTGCCGATTGTATTGTACCATATGTCCCGGCAAGAAATCTGCGTTCAAAGAACTCCGGCTTATTAGTGATTCCCAGAGCCCAAAAAAAGTCTGCGGACTATAGAGCGTTTTCTATTCGGGCTCCAGTACTATGGAATGCCCTCCCGGTAACAGCTAGAGATGCTACATCAGTAGAAGCATTAAAGTCCCATCTTAAAACTCATTTGTATACTAGCCTTTAAATAGACCCCCTTTTTGGACCAGTTGATCTGCCGTTTCTTTTCTTTTCTGCTCTGCACCCCTGTCCCTTGTGGAAGGGGGGGCACAGGTCCGGTGGCCATGGATGAAGTGCTGGCTGCACCGCTCGGCTGTGCATCGGTTGGGGACATCTCTGCGCTGCTGACCCGTCTCCGCTCGGGATGGTCTTCTGCTAGCCCCACTATGGACTGGACTCTCACTATTATGTTGGATCCACTATGGACTGGACTTTCACAATATTATGCTAGACCCACTTGACGTCCATTGCATCCGGTCTCCCCTAGAGGGGGGGGGGTCACCCACATCTGCGGTCCTCTCCAAGGTTTCTCATTTTCATTCTCATTGACATCCCACTGGGTTAAGTTTTTCCTTGCCCTTATGTGGGATCTGAACCGAGGATGTCGTTGTGGCTTGTGCAGCCCTTTGAGACACTTGTGATTTCGGGCTATATAAATAAACATTGATTGATTGATTGAAACCATCGTTTAAGGTTCCCCTCCTTGGATACATTTTTACACGGGTAAGTGTGCCGAGTATTTCTTGAATACACAGGATGCAAAGAAGGTAGGCAAAGTGCATGCAAGAGATCCCTTTATTAGGTACCAGGCAGAAGAAAAGTAACACATGTCTAGCAAGCACTCATAAGGCAACAAACCACCATTGCATACATTAGATCAGGTGTTCTGAACTTCTGAACCATTTTGACCTCGGGTCTAACGGTGAAACGGATGAGTAGGCGTAAGAGTGACAGAAAGACCCTGTCTGCTAGAAGTTTGGGATCTCCCCATGGTCGCTACTTTTTATTTCACACAGCGCTAGAATGCCTAATTAATAATCATTAAACTCAACAAAAATGTTAGGCCGTATGATTTTCCGTTTTAACGTAACACAGAAATTGACATAAATGTGAGTGAAATTGTGACGAGAAGGCACATTTCTTTGGTAAATTAATCCGGGACCGTTCATTCATCCCCGAAACACTCAACTTAAAACCCCGACTAAACTACAAAGAACAATCCATACACCCACAACACATCTCATCTGCGTGTGTTGTTGTGAACGACATCATCAATGTCGGATCAAAGTACAAACAGGACAACAGTCGCAACTTGAGGGGCGTTCTCTTTTTTTTAATTAATACCTTGAAGCTCAGAACAACAGCATACTTCTCCCCTTCACAATAGCAGCGCTGTGCACACAACATGCGGCCTGACTGCCCTAACAAAGTAAAGGTTTCAAAAAAGCATAATGTACTTTAAGCACTTATTGTCAAAATTGTCAAAAAAGGTATTGCACTAATATTTTTGCATTTAATTAGCTAACAATTTATTCAAAAAAATATGACAGAAAAAGCACACGCTCTATGGGTGTACAATTAGTTTAAAAGGAAAAAAAAAGGTCTTCAAAAATATAAAACAACATTTTTTTAATTGTTTATTATTATTGCCGTTATTTAAATTTTTTTATGTTATTGTTACCATTTTACTTCTCGTTTATTCGTACCTAATTTATTTTTGGTTGTTATTGGAAAGGTGATTTGAAGGTGTCATTTGAGTCAATTAGACGGATGTGTAATGGTAATGACTTGGCATAGTCCATAGAAATGTGGCTTTATAAGTTTTTTGAGTGTGTTTTACTTACGACACTGATAGGAAAAAAGTCCCATTTAACTTTTGAGTGAACTTCACTTGTACGAGCATTGCACTCGCAATGGATGCTCTCGTGTGGACCCGTGAGTCTCAAGGGTTCACGGATGTGCCTGCTCGTTGAAAAGCTTCTTAGCCACCTGATACCCAGCCTCAAAGAGCAGATGATGAGGTTGATGATAAACAGGACATATCGGCTTTGTCAGATTGACGTGTTCCTGCGTGATGCAGTTGTTGAAGTGAGTTGAGATCACACTGATTTTTTGTTTTCCTTTTGCAGAAAGAAAATAAGTCGCCTAACACACGTTTTATAAAAAAGCGTTATTGCCCACCTCATTCTTATGCTGTCAGTTTGTGTATTATTAGTTTTCAAAAACATCTGTAAGGAAAGCTGATTATTCCTGATTGATACTTTAAAATTAACCATTAATCCAATGTTAATTAGACATCATGTATACATTTCAGCTTCATTAAGCTGATTCATGAGGAGTAAAGATGGGGGAAGAAAGGCAATTTGTTTATTGGTGTGCTGACTTGAGCTGTAGGCAGACCGCCAGATGAGTGTTGTGTGTGCGTGTGTGTGTGTGTGCGTGTGTGTGTGTGTATGCATATGGCTACATAAACACATAACCCTTCCATTAGGTGGATGTGTATAGTGTTCAAGTGCAATATATTTTATGCTAAAAACTAGAGTTGTCCCGACATTTTCCACTTTCGATACCGATATTGAGCCTTGCGTATTGGCCCATACCGATATTAATCCGATACGATCCCAGCACAAATCATAGCACGTACTTTTGTAATTTTATAGTGTGGAATGTTAGACACGGCTTGATCAAGATCAATTACTCAGAGAACATTGGCAAAAACAATAACATAATAATAAACTGGTTTGGACCTATGCTGTCTTTAATTAAATTTAAGTGGAGTGGTAATTGGTTTTTGGTGAAATCTTGTGCTCACAATCATTCATTAAGTTTTTATACCGGTACTTGTTTATATTGACAAATATGTTTTAAACGGCAATATTAATAGGTCGCTTATTATGTCTAGCTTGTGTGGTTAGCTGTTGTGTAGCTGCTAGCTCCGATTAGCCTAAAGCCTGCCATGTTTACTTTTTTTAAATGACTTCACTAAATTACAAGAAAAGACCAACCTCGTGTTTTTATTGTAGGACTTTTAGATGTGAGCTTTGCACAGGTAAACACACTGCAGGACTGCTTGTATTGAATTTTATATCAGCCGATATGATCCGATATTGTTTTTTGACCAATATCCATAACCAATATTGGATCAGGATGCGCCTACTGAAAAAAACACTTGTTTGTTTTTAAAATGTTCAATACAGCTTGATGACAATTATACGCAAACTGAAATACGAGGAAATATATTTTGCAGAAAGTTACAGAGGTATTCCTAGAATCAGAGAGTAACTCAACATTAAGTGCTGGTGATTTGGATTTTGTCCCGACTATAGCTATTACCTTCATTTTTCTCGTCACTCAACTGTCATCATAGAATACTAATCTGCTGGTTGGGAATAGGCAGCACGGTGACACAGGTTAGTGCATGTGCCTCACAATACAAAGGTCCGGGGTTCGATCCCACGGTCTTTCTGTGTGGAGTTTGCATGTTCTTCTCGTGACTGCGTGGGTACTCCGGCTTCCTCCCACCTCCAAAGGCATGCACCTGGGGATAGGTTGATTGGCAACACAAAATTGGCCCTAGTGTGTGAATGTGAGTGTGAATGTTGTCTGTATATCTGTGTTGGTCCTGCGATGAGGTGGCGACTTGTCCAGGGTGTACCCCGCCTTTCGCCCGAATGCAGCTGAGATAGGCTCCAGCACCCCCTGGAACCCCGAGAGGGACAAGCGGTAGAAAATGGATGGATGGTTGGGAATATCTGGTACTGCTCTTAAAACTGGTTCAAATCCTATTTCGATTACAGGGCATACTTTGTTGATCAAATGGCTATGACCTTTGAAGTTCCTCGGGGGTAAATTCTGGGAACTATATTGTTAAACTTGTACATGCTGCCACCAGGTTAGCTAATACGCAGCTACAATGTGTCCTACCACAACTATGCAGGACATCGGGTCTCCTGCTGGTGCCCAGAGTCTGGACTAAACATGGTGAGGCTGCATTTCTGTTTTGAGCTCTTAAAATCTGTAATAGTCTTTCAGAAGTGGTGAGACAGGCCTCAATGGTGGCAATGTTGGCTGAAAACACTTTTATTTAACTGTGCATATAATAACTGAAAGTATTTTATCTACACTTTTGATTTTTTTAATTGAATTATGGTTATATTTTATTTGATTTTATTGGCCTTTTTTGTAATTGTATGCACCTGTAAAGCCCTTTGAATTGTGTTGTGTATGAATTGTGAAATACAAATAAACGTGCCTTGCCTAATCTTTGATAGCAAATCTAGAGTGGCTGTTGCACTCTTCTCTGTGCGAAGAGTACATCAACAATAAGTGAAGTGAAGTGAATTATATTTATATAGCGCTTTTCTCTAGTGACTCAAAGCGCTTTACATTGAGAAACCCAATATCTAAGTTACATTTTTCAAAGCAGTGTGGGTGGCACTGGGAGCAGGTGGGTAAAGTGTCTTCATACTTGCCAACCCTCATAAATTTTTCGGGAGACTCCCGTATTTCAGTGCCTCTCCCGAAAATCTCCCGGGACAACCATTCTCCCGATTTCTAGCCGGATTTTAGGCACACCCCCTCTAGGTCCGTGCGGACCTGAGTGAGGACAGCTTGTCGTCACGTCCACTTGGCCCGTCAGGGTGCGCAATACAACGTAAACCGTTGGCCAACCAAAAAGTAACCACAGAACACTATACGGTATAGTGTTCTGTGGTTACGCAATACAACGTAAACCGTTGGCCAACCAAAAAGTAACCACAGAACACTATATGGTAGTGTTCTGTGGTTACTTTTTGGTTGGCCAACGGTTTACGTTGTATTGCGCACCCTGACGGCAAGTATGGGAGTCGGTTCTGAAGTATGAAGTAAAGAGACGTAACTTCGTCACCTCACCTGGTTATTGACTCCAACCCAGAATATTACACTGCCCAACAATGAGTAGAGAGGAGTGTTATGTGTGTATATGTGTAAATAAATGAACACTGAAATTCAAGTATTTATTTTATTTATATGTATATCAATGTTCCCTCTAATTTTTCACGTGTGTGAGCAAACGCACAAACTCCCTGAGCATTCAGTGGAGCACATGTGAGCAACATCAGACGTGCACACTGTGGCCACACCAGCGTCACACCTGTCCCAAACCTGACATCATAACCATTTAAATGTTTTATTAAAATAATTTTCTGATATAAGTGATTTTACCGGAGGGGTTAGTGCGTCTGCCTCACAATACCAAGGTCCTGATTAGTCCTGGGTTCGATCCTGTGCTCGGGATCTTTCTGTGTGGAGTTTGCAAGTTCTCCCCGTGACTGCGTGGGTTCCCTCCGGGTACTCAGGCTTCCTCCCACCTCCAAAGACGCGCCTACTGAAAAAAACACTTGTTTGTTTTTAAAATGTTCAATACAGCTTGATGACAATTATATGCAAACTGAAATACGAGGAAATATATTTTGCAGAAAGTTACAGAGGTATTTCTAGAATCAGAGAGTAACTCAACATTAAGTGCTGGTGATTTGGATTTTGTCCCGACTCTAGCTATTACCTTAATTTTTCTCGTCACTCAACTGTCATCATAGAATACTAATCTGCTGGTTGGGAATAGGCAGCACGGTGGAACAGGTTAGTGCATGTGCCTCACAATACAAAGGTTTTTATTAACATTTATGAAATCTAGTGACAATATTTCATAAATAATATCCTTAGATTAACATTCTTAATAAATGGCAGTAAAATAAGCACACATCTGATTGAGGAGTCAGAGTGTTACAACCTGGCATTTACACATTGTGTGGCGTTGGGGTTGTCCGACTTTTTGTGTGGCCATAAACGCAGCACTGGCTAAGTGCCATGAGTGCGTGTGTTGGTGCAGGTGAGACAGAGCGAGCGGCTTCTGTTGAAACGACGGATGACAACGTTGGTTTAAGTCTGGTTTGTATGGCAAAAAAATGACCAGTTTTTATAGATACAAGTTTTTTTTACTCATGTTTTTGGTGTGGTTACAAACAGTTTTGCTCAATAAAGTGATTGATGTAATTCCTGTCCGTAAAGTGTCTCGACAGACGATAATTGAACTGTGTTGACAAAGATTGTTTTATTCATTGGGGCCACTCTTGTTGTCACCTGTCACTCACAGAGTTGCATTGCAAAATCAAACAGAATAAATTGTAATGTCTTTATTTTGTTAAAAGTTCAGATGGGATTTTTGATTTTCTGCGCGGCATTAATTTGCTGTGCGCAGAGGACGCGTGAGCAGTGCGCAATTGCGCAGGCGCGCACCTTAGAGGGAATGTTGATGTATATATGTGTATATATATATATATATATATATATATATATATATGTATATATATATATATATATATATATATATATATATATATATATACATATAAATAAAATACATATATATATATAGCTAGAATTCACTGAAAGTCATGTATTTAATTTATATATATATATATATATATATATATATATATATATATATATATAAAATACTCCTCCCCTTCTTAACCCCGCCCCCCGGCCCCGAGCACCTCAAACCACCACCCCCAAATCTCCCGAATTTGGAGGTCTCAAGGTTGGCAAGTATGAGTGTCTTG
Organism: Nerophis lumbriciformis; assembly: GCF_033978685.3. Lineage (NCBI taxonomy): Eukaryota > Metazoa > Chordata > Actinopteri > Syngnathiformes > Syngnathidae > Nerophis > Nerophis lumbriciformis. The sequence continues at coordinate 52,295,285 of NC_084548.2, forward strand.
CCCAAGGACACAACGGCAGTGACTCGGATTGCAGAAGCGGGAATCGAACCTGGAACCCTCAAGTTGCTGGCACGCCCACTCTACAAACCGAGCTAAAACCGCACCATATAGGTTTGTCTGTCCTCACACTTAGAGATTTACTGAACTTGAAAATGAATTGTCACGTCAAATGACAGGCACACGCGCACGCACGCACGCACACATTCAAGAATGCCAACATTGTGAAACTTGAGACCCCCTCACTCACTGCATGGAAACACAAAGAAAAAACAGAAAAGTTCCGTGTGCAGGACGCAGACGGACGTTGCCAGCAAAGACAAATTCTTAAACCATCAAAATCATTCTTGCATGTCACCCTCTGGGAAAAATAGAAAGTATTACACCTCTAGCCTAACACGGCTTCTCCTTTGTGAACACTTTTGTGTCATGACACGCTCCTGCAGCGTCAACTTGGAGCATGCAGAGGTGAGGCTAGCTTTTCATCTGCTCTTGCATTTGGAAATTTAAGAACGCCCGTGTAAGCCTTGTAGAATTTGGTATATGAAAACAGACGGAGGCAGCAGATGAGTGAGGCGAGCCAAGGAAAACAGCTGAAAAGGAAAGAGGAGGTAGTGCTGTTGGTTGGGGGGCGTTCAGGAAGCGGGAGAATTAGGGGAGTGGGAACCTTATCCTGTAATAGTGAGGAGAGCTTGCAGACTCCACCTTCCCTCCTCTTAGTCTCTCTTACCCCCCCCCCCCCCCCCCCACTCCTCTCTCACTCTCCTCTCTATCTCTCTGTAGCTGAAGCTGTTAATCATTTGACCAGGCAGCTTACAGAGGCAAGAGCTCAGCAAAAAGAGCGAAAAAGATAGAGCGAGAGGACAGAAGAAAATGCTCAGTGGGATGTTTGCCTAGCTGTTTATCAGCTGTGGATTTGTTTGTGGCTTCTTTTGTGGACCCCTCTGGATGTAGTGTCTGCGGTTGACCTGGGTGGGAGGCTAGACTGACCTCCATTTTTCTATTCATCTTTTTGGTGGTATACGAACTTTGAGTGGGGGAGTGGGGGCGCTTGTGTGCTTGAGCGAGTAGTGGAGCGGGAGAGAGGGAGCAGCGGGCCATGCCCAGCTCATCTAATGGTCCAACATCATGAAAGGGAGCCACCATCACCACCGCCACCATCGAGGCTGCTGTGGTTGCCAGCACTTGTTCCGGAAAGTCCTGACTAAGTGTGGCTGCTGCTATGCTCGAGTCAGAGGTCAGTGTCAGGCACACACACACACACGCACACGCACACTAAGTCTGAAGTTCTTCTCTCTCTTCAACTCTGCTTTATTTTTCATTCATTCCTCCTTTGAGCATATGCCAATGATTTAGTAGGTGAAGACTTAAATCCTCCTTCCTGTGCTGTCCGCCTCCAGTTAAAGGCCTACTGAAATGCGATTTTCTTATTCAAACGGGGATAGCAGGTCCATTCTATGGGTCATACTTGATAATTTCGCGATATTGCCATATTTTTGCTGAAAGGATTTAGTATAGAACATCGACGATAAAGTTCGCAACTTTTGGTTGCTGATAAAAAAGCCTTGCCTGTACCAGAAGTAGCAGACGAGTAGCGTGACGTCACAGGTTGTGGAGCTCCTCACATCCGCACATTGTTTACAATCATGGCCACCAGCAGCGAGAGCGATTCAGACCGAGAAAGCGACGATTTCCCCATTAATTTGAGCGAGGATGAACAATTTGTGGATGAGGAAAGTGAGAGTGAAGGACTAGAGGGCAGTGGGAGCGATTTAGATAGGGAAGATGCTGTGAGAGGCGGGTGGGACCTGATATTCAGCTGGGAATGACTAAAACAGTCAATAAACACAAGACATATATATACTCTATTAGCCACAACACAACCAGGCTTATATTTAATATGCCACAAATAATGAATACCGCATAACAAACACCTCCCCCCTCCCGTCCATATAACCCACCAATACAACTCAAACACCTGCACAACACACTCAATCCCACAGCCCAAAGTACCGTTCACCTCCCCAAATTTCATACAGCACATATATTTCCCCAAAGTCCCCAAAGTTACGTACGTGACATGCACATAGCGGCACGCACGTACGGGCAAGCGATCAAATGTTTGGAAGCCGCAGCTGCATGCGTACTCACGGTACCGCGTCTGCGCATCCAACTCAAAGTCCTCCTGGTAAGAGTCTCTGTTGTCCCAGTTCTCCACAGGCCAATGGTAAAGCTTGACTGTCACCTTCCGGGAATGTAAACAATGAAACACCGGCTGTGTTTGTGTTGCTGCAGCCGCCCGCAATACACCGCTACCCACCTACAGCTTTCTTCTTTGCTGCCTCCATTGTTCATTGAACAAATTGCAAAAGATTCACCAACACAGATGTCCAGAATACTGTGGAATTTTGCGAAGAAAACAGTTGACTTAATAGCTGGCCACCATGCTGTCCCAAAATGTCCTCCATAATCTGTGACGTCACGCGCTGACATCATTGTACCGAGACGTTTTCAGCAGGATATTTCGCGCAAAATTTAAAATTGCACTTTAGTAAGCTAACCCGGCCGTATTGGCATGTGTTGCAATGTTAAGATTTCATCATTGATATATAAACTATCAGACTGCGTGGTCGGTAGTAGTGGGTTTCAGTAGGCCTTTAAAGCAACAAGTGAGACACACACTCGTCTGAGTGGGTGAAAAATGAAGTATTCCCCCAGAGCACAGGAACAGAAGGAACTGAATAGGAGGTACTGGGTCGGCCTTGGCATAAACACCCTATGGGGGGTTGGGGTGGGGGTCAACTACTGACCAGTCACTTCAGTGATCATCAACGTGGTCGTCGTGCTCTGCAGGTGTTGGCTTGTTCTACTTATACAATTATATTTTGTTCCTGTTTAACTTTTATACAGCGGTAAGTAGAGATATAACCGTATCAAAATTTCATAGTATCACGGTATTAAGAGCGGTATTTGTCCCCCCCAAAAAAGCTTGGTAAAAATGCCATAGTGTGTAAAATGAAAGTGTCAGGAAAGTTTAGGATGAACACGCTTACTTGAATTGATCACACACTTAATGCTGAAATCGGTAGGTCGTGAGTTCAAACCCCGGCCGAGTCATACCAGGGACTATAAAAAATGGGACCCATTGCCTCCCTGCTTGGCACTCAGCATCAAGGGTTGGAATTGGGGGTTAAATCACCAAAATGATTCCCGGGCGTGGCCACCGCTGCTGCTCACTGCTCCCCTCACCTCCCAGGGAGTGAACAAGGGGATGGGTCAAATGCAGAGGACACATCTCACCACACCTAATGTGTGTGTGACAATCATTGGTACTTTAACTTTAATCATATTTTTTTTTATTACAAACAAGTCTTTCTAAACGCAAATTATAGTCTCAGAACATCTACTGTATCAAGCAAATATTTAAAAGAATAACTTAGAGTTGATGTCTTTAAAGTGACAATGCATTATTTTCCGTTAAAGAGAAATCATGCCTCTTCAATGCAGCCACTACTTGCTTGTCTTGATGATATCAAGGCCTGGATGACCCTAAATTTCTTAAATTTCAATTAGAAGTAATAGTGTTTGGACCTAGTGGTACCTGTGAGCTCCCCACTGTTGACTTTGGCCCCTTGGCTTTGCACGTTAAACCCATGGTCACCAACGTGGGCTTTCGTATTGATAGTGATTTTAAATTGGACCGTCAGATTGGCACAGTGGTGAAAGCCAGCTTTTTTCATTTACGTCAGCTGGCCAAGGGTAAAAACCTTCTTTCTAGGCAACAGTTTGAGACAGTAATCCATGCCTTTATCACATCTTGACTGGTTTACTGTAACTCTTTGTATTTTGGAATTAGTCAAACCTCCCTCTCAGCTGCAGCTTTTTTAACAAGCACAAGAAAAGAAGAGCACATTACTCCTGTTTTAGCCTCCCTTCACTGGCTGCCTGTGTCTTTTAGAGTCCATTTTAAAATAATTGTACTCGTTTTTAAATCCTTACAAGGTCTTGCCCCACCTTACCTCTCTGAGCTGCTCCACCTCTATGCCCCCACCCGGTCCCTCAGGTCAGCTGATCAGCTGCTCCCAGAGGTACCCAAATCAAAGCGCAAGCTTAGAGGGGACAGAGCCTTCTCTGTTGCGGGTCCCAAACTCTGGAACGATCTCCTTCTCCATGTGAGACGGACCCCTTCTTTGGCTACACTGTAAAAAAAACTTCTGTAAAAAAACGGTCATCTACTGGCTGCCAAATGAAAACCATAAAATGTAATTAAAACATTGTAAACCAAATAATGATCAAAAACATTATATTTACAGAAATTTTCATGAAACGTTTTGCGGAAAAATATCGTAATTTTACAGATTTTTACTAAATTATTAAGATCAACCACCTTTAATAAAGTGACGATGCAAACAGTTCTGCAGAAAAATACCTTTATTTTACAGAGTTTTTCCAAATTATTACGATCAAACACCTTTAATGAAGTGACAATGCTGGCAGTTCCACAGAAAAATACCATTATTTTACAGATTTTTTCTGAATTGTTAAGATCAACCACCTTTAATAAAGTGACGATGCAAACAGTTCTGCAGAAAAATACCTTTAATCTACAGCATGGGTGTCAAACTCTGGCCCGCGGGACAAATTTGGCCCGCCGTGTAATTTCACTTGGCCCTTGAGGCGATATCAAATTAACACTAAAGCTGGCCCTCCGATCCTCCTGGGAGTCTTCCAAACGCCAGCCAGCCAGCCAAACGAATGCTGGCCCAGTCACATAATATGAGCGGCTTCTGCACGCACACACATTAGAATGCAATGTATACTTCATCAACAGCGATACAGGTTACACTGAGGGTAGCCGAATAAAAAACTTTAACACTGTTAGAAATATACGCCACACTGTGAATCCACACCAAACCAGAACACTTTGCAGCACTAACTCTTCCGGGACACTGAGGTGTGTGTTTGGGGGGGGAGATTTGGTGGTAGCGGGGGTGTATTTTGTAGCGTCCCGGAAGAGTTAGTGTTGCAAAGGATTCTGGGTATTTGTTCTGTTGTGTTTATGTTGTGTTACGGTGCGGATGTTCTCCCGAAATGTGTTTGTCATTCTTGTTTGGTGTGGATTCACAGTGTGGCGTATATTTCTAACAGTGTTAAAGTTTTTTATACTGGGACCCTCAGTGTAACCTGTATCGCTGTTGATGAAGTACGCGTTGCATTCGCTCGTGTGTACGTACAGAAGCCGCACATAGCTTGTGACTGAGTCTGAACGATATTAGAATGGATGAAAAGCGGACGTGACGACAGCTCGTAGAGTACGTTAAAGGTTAATTTGTTCAACCTTGGTCCGCGGCTTTGTTCAGTTTTAAATTTTGGCCCACTCTGTATTTGAGTTTGACACCCCTGTGTTAGATTGTTAGTATGGACATAGACTTTTATATAACAAGCTACATATTTAATGAAAGATAATTACTGTAATTGTACATGAATTTGAAAGTAATTTAAGAAAACAGAAAATGCTACGTATAATTAATTTGGTATTTTTCTGTAAAAAAAATAGAAATATACATAGTTTGTCATTACTGGCATATTACTTAAAATAACAGGCGGATTGATTATTTACAGATAATGTCTTCAATTCTACAGTTTTATAAACTATTTAAAAAAAAAAGAAAAATTACAGTAGAAATAGTAAATTAACCATAAAAATAGGATTTGTTTTTACAGTGTACTTTTAAGACCCTTCTTAAAACTAATTTTTGCTCACTGGCTTTTAACCCAGCATGAGACTTTTAACTGTTTAAACTGTTTTTAACTTTTAACTGCTTTTTATCTAACAAATTGCTCTTAAGATAATTTGTATTTGCTTTTTCTACGTGTATTTTACCTCTGTTTTACATGTTATTTTTTAGTCTGTCCTTTATCTCTATTTCTTTGTGGTGTACAGCCCTTTGTTCTTCAACTGTGGTTGTTTTTAAAGGGCTTTATAAATAAAGTTGGTATGGTATGTAAACATCCAGTGCAACAAGTGTACAACAATAATGTACAGCTTAGTTTATTTACATTTTTACATTATGAGAAGCATTGTCCTCTACAGTGGTCATTTTTTTATGTCAGTCTGGAAACAGTTGTTTCTCAGAAAGGTAAACTAACAATATGATTACCTCACAAACTGATGCTTGACTTCGCTGGCTTCAAATATCTTTTCTGTGTGACAGTTTGAGGGATAGGTTGATTGGCAACACTAAATTGGCCCAAGTGTGTGAATGTGAGTGTGAATGTTGTCTGTCTATCTGTGTTGGCTTTGCGATGAGGTGGTGACTTGTCCAGGGTGTACCCCGCCTTCCGCCCGAATGCAGCTGAGATAGGCTCCAGCACCCCCCGCGACCCTGTAAGGGACAAGCGGTAGAAAATGGATGGATGGATGGATTGTAGGATGTATCTAGTAGCTTTTTAGTTTACTCGCATTTCCCTGCGTTAAGCATATTTTTGTTGATTTCCCGCCGTGCAGTGAGACGAGACCAGCTGGCTCTGTGTCGCCTTGGAAACGCTCGAAACAAAAATGGCGTGCTTCGCTTTGCAGAACGCAGATTTTCTTACCTCCGCCAAAGAGGTTACGTTTTGGCTTGGGTTTGTTTGTTAGCAACATAACTCAACCAGTTATGGACATATTTAATGTCCAAAAAAACAATTCCTTTTACCCACGACAAGTACGAACACACTTCACTTCCTGCTTACGGCGTTCAACGACCCCGCCTTGCCGTTCCCTCGCTGCGCAGAGGATTCTGGGAGATGTAGTTTTTTTTAGACCTGACCGATGCTTAAACGCCAGAAAAAAACTACGATCACTAAGTTTTTGTTTGATGCCCGCACGTGTGACGGAATTATTGAAAATACTTTGAAACAGGAACACCGTTGTATTTATATAATCGTAACATCCCTAGCAGTGAGTTAACATGTCCTTAGTTAGTTAGTTAGTTTCAGTATAGTTTAGCAGCATCACGACCGCATCTATTTAAAAGCTCATGGAGATAAAACATCCCTAATTTTTAGGGATGTAACTGTATCAAAATCTCTCGGTACGATATTGTCACGGTATTAAGGCCAAAGTATGATATTATTGTGCTACACTACGGCCCGCAAGATGAGCTGCAATTTTTTAATGAAAGAAACTGCTATTATAAATGTGTCCACTGGATGCCGCAATAGCAATTCAAGTGTAACCCACGTCACCCATGACAATGTTTAAAAATGATGTGTCAGCTGACTTTAAGCGTCCTCTGGATTGGCTGCCGCTACTGCAATCAGCGCAGTTGCATGCAATTAGCTGGTTGGCAGCAGATGACGGCAGACTGATGCTGAAGCGACGCACAATACCTTCTTTCATTGTAAATTATCCACTCAACGGATAAAATAATGAAACAGTGAAATGCAAAGAGTTAAGTCAACATGACCATCATCTTTGTAGTAGATAGAGTTCCGTGCGGCGCTCGCAATTGGTTGATGGCACGATGCGCACCCTAAACTCCATTGTAAAAATATGTGTTGCTACATTTGTTGTTTGTTCTATTTTATTTTATGCTTAAATCTACCATGTTCACGTTGGTTATTTTTGTAATTATGTTACCTTGATTTCGGCTCTCGTGTCATTTTGATAATTGTTATGTTTATATCATAAGTGTAATATTATAATAATGTGCTGTGGCAGTTGCTGATTTCACCAATGCGGCGGTTTGAGGAAACACTCGGTTGCTTTTCCAAACACGTCTTTGATGAACTGCCAACTTGAGAATGCCAAATTTCCCTTGTGGATCATTAAAGTTTGTCTAAGTCTAAGCCTAAACAGGAAGTGCTTAAAGTTTAATGGGTTTGTAAAAACACTGAGACAAAGTCTAAGTTCATTGTGTTTCTCGGAAATGTTATCGAACAATATAACTTTTAATAATGTAAATACCTCACAAACTGATATTTAGCTTTGCTGGCTTCAAATATCTTTTTGGGTATTGATTTAAAGGTGTAGCAGTACAGTATAGTTTTTTTTTTACGGCGGTCCACGCCCCCACCCCGCGCTGCACAGAGGATTCTGGCAGATGTAGTTTCTTTTCAGACCCGGCCAACGCTAAAGGGCCAGAAAAAAAATACACACTAAGTTTTTGTTTGATACTGTCACGCATCACGGCATTATTGTGGAGACTTTGAAACTGCAATACCGCGGCATCTACAATACCGCTACACCCCTACTAATTTCGCATTGCTTTGAACATTGTTATCGTGGCAGATTTACCGTACAACCAACCATATTATTTAAGTTTATACAAACTTTTTCCCTAAACATTTATTGTCTATTTTTTTTCATAGTTTTTGCCCAATTTATTGTGTTTTGTTTACTTTTTCAATTGATTCTAAAGTGTCATAGCAGTTTGGCTTCACTCTGGTAAGAGATATCAAAGACTTTTCTTTTCCCCTCAGACATATCAACCTATTTTCTTACCTTTTCAAATGAACTTTGGACATTATCTGGAATATAAACACATGACTATTGGACACATTTGATTGAACTGAATTATAGTTATCAATGCAGTCTTTTTGTTTATTACATATTACATACATACATATACATGATTATTTATAGTAAATACAAATCTTTACGAAACTTGTAAAGTAATAATACAAAATTTCTCGATATCTAATTATAAACATACTTGAACTGCATTTGTCTTGGTTATGTCTCTTATGCACACTCTCCCAAACCCACATCTACTTCTGGTCACCAAAAGTAGTAATTACTAATTCTAAATTCAATATTTTCATAGATGGAGCACAAAAGACGGTTTATGACTTTGTAAATACATTTTTTAACAATAAGAAAGCCATCTAGACATGAAATAACACCCACATATTCATCTTTACAAGCCACTAACCTGAAGAGCGATGTGGTGGAAAGACTGTGATACAATACTCTCTGGGCTGCAGTCAGCTCTATAACCTATAAAAATTCTGAGGCACACCACCAGCAGAAAATATAAAAAAATGAAGCTCAGTAGTCGATATTAACAATAAAAAGTCTTTCTCGCAATTGTTGGATATGAATTCAAACCATAACCAACCATGCATCACTATAGCTCTTGTCTCAAAGTAGGTGTAATGTCACGACCTTTCACATCACGCCGTGACTTATTTTGAGTTTTTTGGTGTTTTCCTGTGTGTGGTGTTTTAGTTCTTGTCTCCTATTTTGGTGGCTTTTCCTCTTTTGTTGGTATTTTCCTGTAGCAGTTTCATGTCTTCCTTGAACGCTATTCCCCGCACCTGCTTTGTTTTAGCAATCAAGACTATTTAAGTTGTGCGGACGCTATCCTTCTTTGTGGGGACGTTATTGATTGTCATGTCATGTACGGATGTACTTTGTGGACGCCGTCTGCTCCAAACGCTGTTAAAGGGGAACATTATCACCAGACCTATGTAAGCGTCAATATATACCTTGATGTTGCAGAAAAAAGACCATATATTTTTTTAACCGATTTCCGAACTCTAAATGGATGAATTTTGGCGAATTAAACGCCTTTCTATTATTCGCTCTCGGAGCGATGACGTCACAACGTGACGTCACATCGGGAAGCAATCCGCCATTTTCTCAAACACATTACAAACACAGAGTCAAATCAGCTCTGTTATTTTCCGTTTTTTCGACTGTTTTCCGTACCTTGGAGACATCATGCCTCGTCGGTGTGTTGTCGGAGGGTGTAACAACCCGAACAGGGACGGATTCAAGTTGCACCAGTGGCCCAAAGATGCGAAAGTGGCAAGAAATTGGACGTTTGTTCCGCACACTTTACCGACGAAAGCTATGCTACGACAGAGATGGCAAGAATGTGTGGATATCCTGCGACACTCAAAGCAGATGCATTTCCAACTGGACTGGACAGATCAGCTTTCAGGAAAAGAGAGCGGATGAGGGTATGTCTACAGAATATATTAATTGATGAAAACTGGGCTGTCTGCACTCTCAAAGTGCATGTTGTTGCCAAATGTATTTCATATGCTGTAAACCTAGTTCATAGTTGTTAGTTTCCTTTAATGCCAAACAAACACATACCAATCGTTGGTTAGAAGGCGATCGCCGAATTCGTCCTCGCTTTCTTCCGTGTCGCTGGCTGTCATGTCGTTTTCGTCGGTTTCGCTTGCATACGGTTCAAACCGATATGGCTCAATAACTTCAGTTTCTTCTTCAATTTTGTTTTCGCTACCTGCCTCCACACTACAACCATCCGTTTCAATACATGCGTAATCTGTTGAATCGCTTAAGCCGCGGAAATCCGAGTCTGAATCCGAGCTAATGTCGCTATACCTTGCTGTTCTATCCGCCATGTTTGTTTGTATTGGCATCACTGTGTGACGTCACAGGAAAATGGACGGGTGTATATAACGATGGTTAAAATCAGGCACTTTGAAGCTTTTTTTTAGGGATATTGCGTGATGGGTAAAATTTTGAAAAAAAATTCAAAAAATAAAATAAGCCACTGGGAACTGATTTTTAATGGTTTTACCCTTCTGAAATTGTGATAATGTTCCTCTTTAAGTCTTTGCTGTCATCCAGCATTCTGTTTTTGTTTACTTTGCAGCCAGTTCAGTTTTAGTTTCGTTTTGCAAAGCCATCCCTAAGCTTCAATGCCTTTTCTTAGCGGCACTTAGCGGCACTTGCCTTTTGTTTATTTTTGGTTTAAGTGTTAGATATTTTTTTACCTACACGCTGCCTCCTGCATATTGTGATCACGACAAACCATGTTCCCGACATCTACAAAGCAATTAGCTACCTGCTGCCACCTACTGATGTGGAAGAGTATTACACGGTTACTCTGCCGCGCTCTAGACAGCACAGACACTCAACAACGGCACATTTGCGGATTATAGTTACTGGTTTGCAAAATATATTTTTAACCCAATTAGGTGAAATTACATAATCTTCCACGGCACACCAGACTGTATCTCCCGGCACAGTGGTTGAAAAACACTGCTATATATAACCCCTCGTGTGGCACACTAGTAATATTAAAGACCAAAAAGGGAGCCACAAACAAAATTTTGTTTAGGGCCGGATCATGCATTCTTCCATTAAAAATGAGGCAGGGTAAGTGTGTTTATGTGAGGCAGAGTTGGAAAGTGTCTTCACGGTGATGAGTACGTCAGTTGGGAATGTGCGGCACGTGGCTGGATGAAACACAAAAAAAGGGGGGGCTGGCTGGGTCCACTTCGAAACATTCCTCTGGACCCAAAGCCATGCTGCCTCCCCCCAACTGTGCTGTAAGTTATAATGAAGCTCAGCAGGAATTGCAGCAGTCCATTAGACTATAGTGTGGTTTGAGTAAGAGCAGCGGGTGGTGTGCAGTTGACACAAAAATCATCTGCGTTTTGCCACACGTACATGTATGTATGTTTCATCCCTCTTGTCACTGTCGTAAGAAATCATATCACGGCAAAGCAAAGTTTAAGAACATCAGTGTGTAGCGGGGACATATGCCGCCGTGCTTGGCTGTGTGTTACTTTGCCTTCTTTTACAAGCTTACATGAACGGGATAAATGACCGACCGACCCACTGAGGCCCTACTCATATGGGGGATGTGTGCTCATAAAGGAGGCTTTAATGTTATTGGCTGCCGTTCTTGGATAAATACCTTGGATTCTATGAGTTGAATCTCTTATGTAATGTATGTTCTCATTTTCTATAGCCTGCAGCTCCACACTGGACCCCTTTGCATGTTTTCAAAGCAAATATGCTGCCACTTAGATCATGATATGGAAGCAGGCGGAGGATTGAACACAACGAAAGATGTCATGCTGTTAAAAGAATTTACAATAAACACACAATAAGTGGGTGCGGGATGAGATTAGACTGTTTATATTTTACAGTTGCAAGCCAAAACTAATTGATGTTAATAACCCCGTCAGGGGGTTATGTAATCGTTGCTGTTTGTCTGTCCGTCTAGTTCAGGGGTCAGCAACCCGCGGCTCTAGAGCCATATGCGGCTCTTTAGCGCCGCCCTTGTGGCTCTCTGGAGCTTTTTCAAAAATGTATGAAAAGTTGAGGGGAATTTTTTTTTTTTTTTTTTAATATGGTTTCTGTAGGAGGACAAACATGACACAAACCTCCCTAATTGTTATAAAGCACACTGTTTATATTAAACATGCTTCACTGATTCCAGTATTTGGCGAGCGCCGTTTTGTCCTACTAATTTTGGCGGTCCTTGAACTCACCGTAGTTTGTTTACATATACAACTTTCTCCGACTTTCTAGGACGTGTTTTATGCCACTTCTTTTTCTGTCTCATTTTGTCCACCAAACTATTAACGCTGTGGATGAATCCACAAAGGTGAGTTTTGTTGATGTTATTGACTTGTGTGGAGTGCTAATCAGACATATTTGGTCACTGCATGACTGCAAGCTAATCTATGCTAACATGCTATTTAGGCTAGCTATATGTACATTTTGCATCATTATGCCTCATTTGTAGCTATATTTGAGCTCATTTAGTTTACTTTAAGTCCTCTTAATTCAATTTATATCTCATGACACACTATCTGTATGTAATATGGCTTTTATTTTTTTGCGGCTCCAGACAGATTTGTTTTTGTATATTTGGTTCAATATGACTCTTTCAACATTTTGGGTTGCCGACCCCTGGTCTAGTTGGTTAACAAAATAACACAAAAAGGTATGAGTGGATTTTCATGATCCTTTTAGGAAATGTTTAAAATGGGATAAGGGACAACTGATTCGATTTGGTGGGTGATCCGGATAATTTCTACTACATTACCTACACTTCTGATTGTGTATGCTAGAGATAGACAAAAACAGAGGAGACTGACAGCATACTGGCAGCCCGAAAATCGACAGAGACAAGCCTTGGAAAATGGATGGATTGATTGAGGATTCATCAAAAAAATGTTCAGTTTACTCGTATTTCCTGCGATGTACAGTTTTTTGGTGATTTATCGTCCGTGCGCTGCGACGGGACCGACTAGCTGTGTCACTTTGGGAACGCTCTCGATATGAAAGTGGTGCACTTTGCTTTGCAGAACGTAAACTTTCTCACCTTCGCCAAACAGGTTATGTTTTCGCCAGGGTTTGTTTGTGTGTTTGTTAGCAACACAACGCAAACATTTGTTTTTGATGAAATGTCCGAGAGCAACAATTTTTCTCATCTACTATGAAGTAAGTAATTAAGTAAGTAAGTAAATTTTATTCATAAAGTGCTTTTCACAGATAAAATCACAAAGCGCTGTACAAAACATAAGTAAAGTAAAACAACAATTCCATTTAAAACAACAGGGGCAACATCATAAAAATGATACAAAGTAGATTAAAAATGATATACAAACCCCGTTTCCATATGAGTTGGGAAATTGTGTTAGATATAAATATAAACGGAATACAATGATTTGCAAATCCTTTTCAACCCATATTCAATTGAATGCACTACAAAGACAAGATATTTGATGTTCAAACTCATAAACTTTATTTTTTGTTTGCAAATAATAATTAACTTAGAATTTCATGGCTGCAACACGTGTCAAAGTAGTTAGGAAATGGCATGTTCACCACTGTGTTACATAGCCTTTCCTTTTAACAACACTCAGTAAACATTTGTGAACTGAGGAGACACATTTTTTAAGCTTCTCAGGTGAAATTCTTTCCCATTTTTGCCTGATGTACAGCTTAAGTTGTTCAACAGTCCGGGGTCTCCGTTGTGGTATTTTAGGCTTCATAATGCGCCACACATTTTCAATGGGAGACAGGTCTGGACTACAGGCAGGCCAGTCTAGTACCCGCACTCTTTTACTATGAAGCCACGTTGATGTAACACGTGGCTTGGCATTGTCTTGCTGAAATAAGCAGGGGCGTCCATGGTAACGTTGCTTGGATGGCAACATATGTTGCTCCAAAACCTGTATGTACCTTTCAGCATTAATGGCGCCTTCAGAGATGTGTAAGTTACCCATGTCTTGGGCACTAATACACCCCCATACCATCACAGATGCTGGCTTTTCAACTTTGCGCCTATAACAATCCGGATGGTTCTTTTCCTCTTTGGTCCGGAGGACACGACGTCCACAGTTTCCAAAAACAATTTGAAATGTGGACTCGTCAGACCACAGAACACTTTTCCACTTTGTATCAGTCCATCTTAGATGAGCTCAGGCCCAGCGAAGCCGACGGCGTTTCTGGATGTTGTTGATAAATGGTTTTCGCCTTGCATAAGAGAGTTTTAACTTGCACTTACAGATGTAGCGACCAAATGTAGTTACTGACAGTGGGTTTCTGAAGTGTTTCTGAGCCCATGTGGTGATATCTTTACACACTGATGTCGCTTGTTGATGCAGTACAGCCTGAGGGATCGAAGGTCACGGGCTTAGCTGCTTACGTGCAGTGATTTCTCCAGATTCTCTGAACCCTTTGATGATATTACGGACAGTAGATGGTGAAATCCCTAAATTCCTTGCAATAGCTGGTTGAGAAAGGTTTTTCTTAAACTGTTCAACAATTTGCTCACGCATTTGTTGACAAAGTGGTGACCCTCGCCCCATTCTTGTTTGTGAATGACTGAGCATTTCATGGAATCTACTTTTATACCCAATCATGGCACCCACCTGTTCCCAATTTGCCTGTTCACCTGTGGGATATTCCAAATAAGTGTTTGATGAGCATTCCTCAACTTTATCAGTATTTATTGCCACCTTTCCCAACTTCTTTGTCATGTGTTGCTGGCATCAAATTCTTAAGTTAATGATTATTTGCAAAAAAAAAAAGGTTTATCAGTTTGAACATCAAATATGTTGTCTTTGTAGCATATTCAACTGAATATGGGTTGAAAATGCTTTGCAAATCATTGCATTCTGTTTATATTTACATCTAACACAATTTCCCAAGTCATATGGAAGCGGGGTTTGTAGTTAAAAGGTGCATTAACTAAAAGCTTTACTAAAAAGAGAAGTTTTCAAATGTTTCTTAAAAGTTTCAACACAGTCAAGATCACGAAGGGACTGGTGCAAATTGTTCCAAAGTCTGGGAGCTATAGCCTGGAATGCCAGGTCTCCACGGGTTTTAAAACGAGTTTTCGGGATCTTTAGAAGACCACACTTGAACACACTCCACTTCCTGCTTACTGCGTTCCACACCCCCACCTTGCCGGTCCCACGATGCCTAGAGGATGCTGGGAGATGTAGTTTAATTTCATACACGGCAAGCGCCAAAGTGCCAGACAAAAACTACACACCAAGTTTTTGTTTGATACCGTCACGCACAGGGCCGGCCCGTGGCATAGGCCGTATAGGCAAATGCTAAGGGCGCCATCCATCAGGGGGCGCCACGCCAGTGCCACAAATGTTGGAGGAAAAAAAAAAAAAAAAAAGTTGGTGCTATTATTTCTAAATACAAAAAATAATTCCACGTTAATTAAAATGCAAAGTAAAGCCTATTTAATAGAAATATTATTTGTTACAACATTACGCCCCCCCCCCCCCCCCCCCCCCCCCCCGGACGGTGCGCCCCTCCCTTCCCGTATCATGACTCTTTTTGGACGTCACCACATCAAAAAATCAACACAAGATGTCAAAACGGCCAAAACTGTCAGGTGCCCAGGGAAGAAAAAAGAGAAAAGAAGAGGAGGAGAAACGAGAAAAGACAGAGGTAGCAGGTAGGTAACGTTAGCCTACATAAAATTATTTGTCTGTTACAGAATGTGATAGTAACCTGGCTTAAGCTAATGTTACATGATTCGGCAATTGCTAATCAATAAATAGCTAGTTCTGTTTTAACGTCGGGTTAATATTGTGGAGGGGGCTAAATTGTTATGGAAAATAATAATGTAACGTTAAATAATTACAGTACTCCCACCTTACATTCCTCAGGGACATTTCTTTCTTTCTTTAGTTTATTTCGAACATGAACACACTTACATCATAATACATCACACAATTTCATATCATTTCATTTTACATCATGCCCGAAAAGGAGTAGGAAGAAGCAAAGCTTATTTAATCCTACCCCTTTCCCACTTCAAAGCGTTTACAATTATATAGAATCATTTACTGACCTTTTTATATAATTAAATAACATCTATGAATTAGTATACAACAGTTTTGTAATATGTAATTAATTAATTAATTCAGTCATTATTAACATACTGAGATGAAGAATATCTTATTTTCAATAAGGTTGAAAGTATTTCTCATAATTCTACTTCTTTGTACTCTGTAAGCACTATTATTTTGAACAACCTCTTAAACTGGATCATATCAGTACAATTTTTAACTTCTTTACTTAATCCATTCCATAATTTAATTCCACATACTGATATGCTAAAAGTTCTAAGTGTTGTACGTGCATATAAATGTTTGTATTAGATCTTTTAAGCAGGTGTTTTTTGTTTACATTGTTATTGCCTTCTGGTTAGCTAATGTTTGCCCTGCAGGTAATCGTCACTTTTCCACCCCTTTATATATTAGGTATAGTTGTAAGTACCGAGGATGTCGTTGTGACTTGTGCAGCCCTTTGAGACACTTGTGATTTAGGGCTATATAAATAAACATTGATTGATTGAAAAAAAAAAGGTCAAAGACAAAGCTATTCGGGTTCTTGTGAGTATATACACTTCACTGCCGATGTGGGGGGGCGCCACCTAAAATCTTGCCTAGGGCGCCAGATTGGTTAGGGCCGGGCCTGGTCACGCATGACGGCATTACTGTGAAGACTTTGAAACCGAAATACCGCAGTATCTACAAAATTGTTACACCCATACCATCCTGATTTTTTTACTTTTAGGTCTGCGCTCTCTGAGTACTTTTCTAGTTTTACAATGTGAAGAAGAGTCATGCAGTCTTGTATGTTTTTGGCATCATTATAAATGTACGAGAGCCTTGACGTTACAACCAATGTGAGGCTGCTCATAAAGCATGTTCATACAAGTACATTTCTATTTAGCTGCCATTAGTTTAGTAAAATGCTGTGGAGAGCTCATCTAGTTTCTTACAGTAAAACAGCTTCTTTAATAAGAGTAGGAATGGAAAAAATAGAACCTTGTCATAACAGAAAACAACAAAACAATGTCCTGAGCATTATACTAAGTTGGGAATGCTGATCCCTATATTGCTATGTCTTCTTATTCTCTGGCAGACCAGGGACCTCGTTTATAAAACTGGATTCTATCCCAAAACAAATCCTACTCACAAATATCAGAATGTAGCTACCTGTAAGCAAGGAAATATTCGGATATATAAAGCACACCTGCACAAAGTATTTTTTATTACCTGCAGCAAATTGTGCTCACAATAGCGCCACCCTGGTGTTGTCCCAATACTCCTCCAACAATGAATAACTATTCAATAATAAATATCAAATGAATATGGTAATGCTTTTAATTAGGGATGTCTGATAATGGCTTTTTGCCGATATCCGATATTCCGATATTGTCCAACTCTTTAATTACCGATACCGATATCACCCGATATATGCAGTCGTGGAATTAACACATTATTATGCCTAATTTGGACAACCAGGTATGGTGAAGATAAGGTACTTTTTAAAACAATTCATAAAATAAGATAAATAAATTAAAAACATTATCTTGAATAAAATAGAAAGTAAAACAATATATAAAAACAGTTACATAGAAACTAGTAATTAATGAAAATTAGTCAAATTAACTGTTAAAGGTTAGTACTATTAGTAGACCAGCAGCACGCACAATCATGTGTGCTTACGGACTGTATCCCTTGCAGACTGTGTTGATATATATTGATATATAATGTAGGAACCAGAATATTAATAACAGAAAGAAACAACCCTTTTGTGTGAAGGAGGTTTTTTGGGTTGGTGCACTAATTGTAAGTGTCTCTTGTGTTTATTATGTTGATTTAATAAAAAAACAAACAAAAAAACAAAACAAAAACAAAACAAAAACGATACCGATAATAAAAAAAACGATACTGATAATTTCCGATATTACATTTTAACGCATTTATCGGCCGATATTATCGGACATCCCTACTTTTAATGATCATGTGTTGGACTGTTAATGAAGGAGGGTGGAAACGGCAAGTTTAAAGAAGAAGGCAACATTTACAGATTGTTTATACTATGTTGAGCACCGTAAAAAGGTTATTTTATAATGTCAGCTACACCAGGACTGTGAATTATTGCTGAGATTTAAAAAAAAAGAAGAAATACCACACACACTCATGTCTTAGTCTTCTGTTTGCATAAATGTAGACATTCTGTCGCATGGCACAAGTCACAATCAAATGATAAATAAATAAATGATAAATGGGTTGTACTTGTATAGCGCTTTTCTACCTTCAAGGTACTCAAAGCGCTTTGACACTACTTCCACATTCACCCATTCAGACACACATTCACACACTGATGGAGGGAGCTGCCATGCAAGGCGCTAACCAGCACCCATCAGGAGCAAGGGTGAAGTGTCTTGCTCAGGACACAACGGACATAACGAGGTTGATACTAGGTGGGGATTGAACCAGGGACCCTCGGGTCGCGCACGGCCATTCTTCCACTGCGCCACGCCGTCCCTATCAACATCAACATTATTTATAAAAGGCGATTTCAATATCATTATTGGCACAATCATTTTGCTTATTGCTTATCACATAGCTGAGTGAATTTCAAACATTTGCAACAACTCTAGAGTGTTATAAACTCCCAAAGTTTAAATGTATTAAACAAAGGTGTTTCATTAGAATACAATAATATATGGGGCTATTTTTATGTATGAATGTTCATACAATAGAGAAGGGATTCATATGTCCCCATTCCGAGGTGGATCACATGTGAGAAGAAGATGTTTTAGAGTGTTTAAAGACCATAGGAAGTGTTGTGCGGAGAGCTTATAAAGACATAAATGCATACGTTTAAAGAAAATAATAATAAAATAAATGGCGTCCCCATTTTGCGGAATTTCATTTATCACGGGGTGCTTTGAAACAAAACCCTGTTATTATAATTTGAATATAAATATATTGCATATACTGTAGATTGGCATTTCCTCCCACAGTCCAAAAAACAGGCATATTAAGTCAATTAGAGACTCTGATTGATTATGATGTTCTGAGGTGTCAGATCTCATCACATGTGTGCACCAAGTGTACCTAATGAAGTGGTTATTGAGCATAGTTCAGTTCATGTTGTTCGGGCAAACTATTTTAGTTTTGCAGCAGAAGGGGTGTCTTCATAGCAGTGGCTGTGTTTGTGCTGAAGTAGCTCATCTGCTTTGAGTTGGGACGTTTTGCATGTTCACAGATGCTGTGCAGCATCTCCACTCTCATGAGTTACTGTTGCCTCCGCTATCGAGCCGCACCATTCTGGCCTCTCTTTTCTGATGTCCACCATAAACATTCTAGCCCAGACAGTCAGGGAATGTTTTTGTTTTGCATTTTTAGGTCATTCTCTATAGTTTGTATAGTTGATAGTGTGCATTAAAATTTCCAATGGATCAGCTGTTACTGAGAGCAGACCGTCTGTCACCACTGGGAGGAGGAAGAAGTTTTATTATCGCTTGTTTTTTAATCAGAACAATGTTCCTCAACACAGCATTCATTCTCCAATATTTCCCTAGACACATATCTTAATTCAAGCTCTAATAAACTACCAATTCTCCCATGCAATCATTTGTATGACTGAAACCTGAGCCATGATTCTTCCATGTAGTGGTCTGACTACATAAATATTTGCCCTGGTAAAGCAATATAAAACAGTGTATGCATGGCCGTATGTAGAAGCTTGTTTTGTGTTCTATGTGTCGTTAACAACCTAAATGTATTCATCTAATATTATTTCATATTTTGTCTCATTTTAAAGGGATAAACCAATTATTTATATAAAAAAAAAGGATATTCCATTCACAGAGAAGGAATGCAAGTCAAGTTTCATTCCCTACTTAGACATAATAACATGTGCTTGTGCACTGGATGACACACATTATGGTGCACCGTGATATCACGTCATGTGCGTTTGCAGGCTTTCATTCACATACCGTATTTTTCGGATTATAAGTCACAGTTTTTTTCATAGTTTGGCCGGGGATGCGACTTATACTCTGGAGCGACTTATGTGTGAAATTATTAACACATTACCGTAAAATATCAAATAATATTATTTATCTCATTCACGTAAGAGACTAGGCGTGTATCAGCAATCGTCACACACACGTCAACCAATACAAATTCGGCGGGGGCGGGTCATGGCAGAAATGCATTGTGGGTCATGGCAGAAGTGCATTGTGAAAAAAAAGATGCTACCTGCTACTACTTCCATGCAAGTTTTCTGGATGTCATTGGATGGATTGACAAAGCATGGGCTTGAGTGACAACCGAAACCATCCTGTCTGGATTCAGAAAGGCTGGAATAATTGGAACCGCAACGGACGATGACTCTGACGTAAGCGACATACCGATAGAAGAGGAAGCGGCGCATTGTCTACCTTTGGAGTTGGCAGAGTTTAGAAGCGAAACCGAGGAAGAAGATTTCATGGGATTTAGCGATTAGGAGTGACAGATTGTTTGGTAAACGTATAGCATGTTCTATATGTTATAGTTATTTGAATGACTCTTACCATAATATGTTACGTTAACATACCAGGCACGTTCTCAGTTGGTTATTTATGCGTCATATAACGTACACTTATTCAGCCTGTTGTTCACTATTCTTTATTTATTTAACATTGCCTTTCAAATGTCTATTCTTGGTGTTGGATTTTATCAAATAAACTTCCCCAAAAAATGCGACATTATACTCCGGTGCGACTTATGTATATTTTTTTCCTTCTTTATTTTGCATTTTCGTCCGGTGCGGCTTATACTCCGAAAAATACGGTAGTTGTGTTCCCATCACTTCAGCACTCCAGTAGAGGTAACAATCATTGAATTCCTTGTTTGTTTAACAATAAAATAACTCTCAGCTACCACTAGCGCTCGTCACACTTCAATCTACAGTACAGTAATACCTCAACTAACAAGCTTAAATTGGTTCTGTGGTGAAAACATCACCATTTTACATGTAACGTGCTTTAAAAAAGAACAACTACCATATTTTACAGACTACAAGGAGCACTGCCGATGAGCGGTTCTATTCAGGTCTACTTTCATGCAAAAAGCATTAGGCACATTAAAGGGGTCATATTATTACACTTCCTTGTGGTCTACACAACACTTTTGGTTCTTTGGTCAACATGTTGCATAGATTATGTTCAACAGACCTTCTTCCAGCTACTTTCTGACCATCTCTTCAGGATGCGCCCTTTTGTGAGCAGTCTTACCTACTTTGCTCCACTTTGACAGCGTCTTCTCCCCGTCATCTTTGTTGTTCCAGTATTTTTTAGTGCTTCTATAGACAGCTGACTGACAGATATAAGATTGAACTACATGCTACTTTGTATCAGAAATGGCAACAGCGAAGGATGAATGCTCCACAACAAGAGGATAGAGAAAAAGAAGGAGGTTATTGACTATGGCGTGGACTACAATGGCGGATGCGTGGAAATTTTCTGGGGGGGGGGTTCTTATAAACACACACACACACACACACACACACACACACACACACACACACACACACACACACACACACACACACGCACACACACACACACACACAACACACACACACACACACACACACACACACACACACTATAATAATACCTCTACGTTGAAGCACAGTACGTACAACTACGGTAGCCTTAATCGTACATGTTACATCAAGCGGTGCGGCTTCGTAACTTAAGTCATACTACAACATTTTAACAGATTTTTTAGCACCATGTGTAATGTTCTATATTCTCAAAGAAACATCAACGTTTTGGTGTTGCTTGTTTAGGGGTAATTGTTTGCGTCATTCATAGAACAGGAGTCAATCTGCAGTCCACGCGTATCTCTTTTTGGTCACACTTATCATTACACCATGTAACAAATAAAATTGTTTTGAGGTTGGTAAGTACAACCAGAATTAATACGTACATTAGGCACACTGGGTTATAAGGCGCACTGTCATTTTTTGAAAAAAATGAAAGAGTTTAATATCCGCCTTGTATAAAATAAGGTAACTTTTATTTACAGTTGCCATATGTAGTAATATGGCTAGAAATAAATGTAATTTTGAAATGAGCATATCCCGGCTGAACTACTGTTATCAGTTGTAAAGTTATTTGAAAATAACATGATTTATTAATGCCTTTTTGACATATCAGGGCCATTTAATGATGACTTGACATGAAATTATTACATATGGCACCTTTAAGACATTGTAGATAAAAACAATACAATAGAATGTACTACTAACAACTACAGTAGTTTTAATAATATACAGTATTTACCTTAAAGAGTGGACTTCTATGGTATCGCCTTCCAGCTGCTTCTCCGTCAAACACACCATAAGCAGCTTTTCCATATTTTAATGGATACATGTCCGCCGTTTATATATCAGTCTTTGCTGCCGTTAGACTCATTCTGCTTCAGTATGGTGCAGACGAGCAATGATAAGCTCAAATTATTTTGCCAAGTTGACGACACGCTCAGTCATGTTTTTGATTTTTAATTTTTTTAATTCAATGAATATCATCCACTTTTTCTTCTCGGTACTATCACACTCACTTTCTTCCTTCTGTTTTGGGTGCATCTCACGGGGTTCACTGTGACATTTGCCACCGCAATTAATGGGATGCTTGTAACTCAGATTTTTGTGTTACGATCCGCTGCCCGGATCATAGTTTGTTTATGTTTGAGTCACATGTTTTCAGCACCTTGATTTTGTTTGTGTTCAGTTGCCATGTCAACTGATTACATTCACCTGCCTCTGGTTAGTGTTCGGGACGCGCACCTGTTGCCCGGGCACTAATCAGAGGGCTATTTAGTCTTTGCTCTGGCCTCACTCGGTCTGGTTTCCTAGTTTGTTCCCATACAACTGTTAACGACTACTTAGATTTCATGCTATGCTATTTTTTCCTGCTAGCTCCCACGCTAGTCCTTTTGTTTTGCCTTTTGTGCTACGTGCATGTCTTTTGTTTATTCATCATATGATCTATATTTAAAATAAATCATTTTCCTACCTGCAAGCTGTGTCCGAAGCCGTCTGCATCCTTGGGAGAACCACACCCGCATCACTATGCGACCACGTCGTTACAGTAGGAAGCCAGCAAATAATTCTCCCGCGGCGTCCATCGAGGAGTTCGACGAAGGTACGTGGGAGGTGTTGCGAGCGATGGAGGCGGAAACTCTTCGCTATTCCCCCTCGGAGCGCCAGGACCTGATATGGGGTCCCAACGGAAAGCTGGTCCCAATCCACTCCGTTTGGCCCGAGGACATCGCCACACCCCCGCAGTACGGGACGCGTCAGCGAAGACGGAAGCCGGCCAGAAGGTCTTTCCCTCGCCGCCAAGACGCGCCGCTCCTGCAAACTCCTCCCCCGGACCGAAGCAAGCTACATGCAGCTCAAGCTCCCCCTCCTCAGATGTTTGGCAACCCCATCGACCACTTCGCCAAACAATTTTCCGATTGGGCTGTCAGTCACATGGACAGCATCAACAATGACGTCATTTCATTGGCGCCCCCCCAAAGAGGTAACTCCGCCCACTCCCGATGACGTCATTGAGCAAGAATTTTTTTTTCCATCTTCTGCTTCATTCAGTCAGCCACCTCCAAATGACTTTTATTCCAAGATAAAACATTATCAGGACATTTTTATTAAGTGTAAGTCTAGTCAGTCACATTCTGATTTTCAGACTCCACCTCCAGTGACTTTGGTTCCGCCCTCAGTGACTATTGCTCCGCCCACTCCTCTGTTTTCTCCCTCCTGGTCGTCCCTACAGTCCCATGATATTGGGAAGACTAACAGTCAATTTGAACATTTTAAAAAGGAGGAGTATACCCCCCTCCTTACCTCCCCCCACCCACCCTTGAAGACGGTTCCAAACCGCAAAGAGCGCGTCTGGTATCCGCGTCTTGAGGGGGGGGCTAGTACTGGGAACTGTACTAGTGCGGTGGCACAACTTCGGCGTGCTAAGCCGCAACCTCCTGCACGGCCACCGCCACCAGTTTTTAGGCGTGCTAAGCCGCAACCCCCTGCACGGCCACCGCCACCAGTCTTTCGCCGTGCTAAACCGCAACCTCCTGCACGGCCCCCGCCACCAGTCTTTCGGCGTGCTAAGCCGCAACCTCCTGCACGGCCACCGCCACCAGTACTTTGGCCTGCTAAGCCACAACCGCCAGCTAGGCCACCTCCAGCTGCACCTCGGCTAGCACCTGTTCCTGCACCTCGGCTGACACACCAAGCTTCGTCTCCTGTACCTCCACCACGCCAAGCTCCACCATGCCAAGTTCCAAGGCTGGTTCCCACACCAGCGCCGGCTCCAAGGCTGGTTCCCACACCAGCGCCGGCTCCAAGGCTGGTTCCCACACCAGCGCCGGCTCCAAGGCTGGTTCCCACACCAGCGCCGGCTCCAAGGCTGGTTCCCACACCAGCGCCGGCTCCAAGGCTGGTTCCCACACCAGCGCCGGCTCCAAGGCTGGTTCCCACACCAGCGCCGGCTCCACGGCTGGTTCCCACACCAGCGCCGGCTCCACGGCTGGTACCCACACCAGCGCCGGCTCCACGGCTGGTACCAGAACCTGCACCTGCTCCACGGCTGGTACCAGAACCTGCACCTGCTCCCACGGCGACGACGTCTCCTCCTGCCTCCACGGCGACGACGTCTCCTCCTGCCTCCACGGCGACGACGTCTCCTCCTGCCTCCACGGCGACGACGTCTCCTCCTGCCTCCACGGCGACGACGTCTCCTCCTGCCTCCACGGCGACGACGTCTCCTCCTGCCTCCACGGCGACGACGACTCCTCCTGCTTCCACGGCGACGTCTGCTCAGCGACCTCGAGTGGTCTGGCTGCGCAAGCGGCGCTCTCTGAGGTTTCTGTATGGACGCCTGTGGCGCAAACAGCAGCGACACCCGAGACATAGACTTAGAACTCTGCGGCTGCTGAACTTCTGGCGCCACTCACGCCCACCTTCTCGGCAGCCACGAATGTGGCCTTTCCGTGGTCGCCCGCCTCGCCTGCGGCAGCGGCGTTCCACTCGCCGCCGCCACCTGACTCTTCCCCGGTGGATTCGGGGACACGTGGCCTGGCGACCCACCACCAAATCCTCCCTCCACCCTCCCTGGACTCTTGAACTGTTTCTTGTTTTTTGGGTTCTAGTTTTATTTCGTGTCAAGGGACATCTGGAATCTGTCCTTTAAGGGGGGGTACTCTTACGATCCGCTGCCCGGATCATAGTTTGTTTATGTTTGAGTCACATGTTTTCAGCACCTTGATTTTGTTTGTGTTCAGTTGCCATGTCAACTGATTACATTCACCTGCCTCTGGTTAGTGTTCGGGACGCGCACCTGTTGCCCGGGCACTAATCAGAGGGCTATTTAGTCTTTGCCCTGGCCTCACTCGGTCTGGCTTCCTAGTTTGTTCCCATACAACTGTTAACGACTACTTAGATTTCATGCTATGCTATTTTTTCCTGCTAGCTCCCACGCTAGTCCTTTTGTTTTGCCTTTTGTGCTACGTGCATGTCTTTTGTTTATTCATCATATGATTTATATTTAAAATAAATCATTTTCCTACCTGCAAGCTGTGTCCGAAGCCGTCTGCATCCTTGGGAGAACCACACCCGCATCACTATGCGACCACGTCGTTACATTTTGCTTGCAACTTAAAGCATAACAATTATTTGAAAGACAGCCCTTATCTACAAACGCTCCCAAAGGGGAACTGCACTTTTTTTCCTTTTTTTTTTATCTTGCCTATCGTTCACAATCATTATGAGTGACTGGAAGACAAAAGTTTTTTTGTTGTTGCTTTCTAACATATAAAAATCGGCTCGATCAAGGTGGCTAGCAATGCAGCTAATGGGAACAATCAATTATACCTCTAAATTACTTAAAAAATGCCTTAAAAAACCGTCACCAATACTTCATTTACGTTCCGTAACCTGTATAATAATCAAGTTGTAGCGACATTGTTATTGTAAGAGCGAACACTAAGGAACTCTTTTTTTCTATTATAGTAACACATCGGTGTCCTACGGTATTAGCTGTAAAAGTTAACTAAGGCTAGATATAAGCTATCTTCTAAAACAGCACGAAACACATTTGAGTTGGTAATGCACAACACTGCGATACGACAACAATCTGTACTGACGGAAAGACATGAACATTACATTACAGTATCTGTAAAGTATTAGCCCACATTTCATGATTTGTTTCTACACAGCTGAGCTAGCTAGACAACGTATGTACTGTAGTGGTAATAACACGCATAGCGTGCTGGGTGTATCATGATCGATAATAAAGTGATTCACTCGATGGACAGTTGTTCGTCCAGCCCAGCAATCCATTTATGTCGAAATAGCTTGGCTCCAAGTTCCATCTTTATAGCGTCAAAATCGCTTTCATCTCCCTCTCCCGGCTTCCGTCTGCTCCAACGTCCCACTCTTCCTTCATGTTCGCTTCTACAAACCCCGTTTCCATATGAGTTGGGAGATTGTGTTAGATGTAAATATAAACGGAATACAATGATTTGCAAATCCTTTTCAACCCATATTCAATTGAATGCACTACAAAGACAAGATATTTGATGTTCAAACTCATAAACTTTTTTTTTTTTTTTGCAAATAATAATTAACTTAGAATTTCATGGCTGCAGCACGTGCCAAAGTAGTTGGGAAAGGGCATGTTCACCACTGTGTTACATGGTCTTTCCTTTTAACAACACTCAGTAAACGTTTGGGAACTGAGGAGACACATTTTTTAAGGTTCTCAGGTGGAATTATTTCCCATTCTTGCTTGATGTACAGCTTAAGTTGTTCAACAGTCCGGGGGTCTCTGTTGTGGTATTTTAGGCTTCATAATGCGCCACACATTTTCAATGGGAGACAGGTCTGGACTACAGGCAGGCCAGTCTAGTACCCGCACTCTTTTACTATGAAGGCATGTTGATGTAACACGTGGCTTGGCATTGTCTTGCTGAAATAAGCAGGGGCGTCCATGGTAACGTTGCTTGGATGGCAACATACGTTGCTCCAAAACCTGTATGTACCTTTCAGCATTAAAGGCGCCTTCACAGATGTGTAAGTTACCCATGTCTTGGGCACTAATACACCCCCATACCATCACAGATGCTGGCTTTTCAACTTTGCGCCTATAACAATCCGGATGGTTCTTTTCCTCTTTGGTCCTGAGGACACGACATCCACAGTTTCCAAAAACAATTTGAAATGTGGACTCGTCAGACCACAGAACACTTTTCCACTTTGTATCAGTCCATCTTAGATGAGCTCAGGCCCAGCGAAGCCGACGGCGTTTCTGGGTGTTGTTGATAAACGGTTTTCGCCTTGCATAGGAGAGTTTTAACTTGCACTTACGGATGTAACGACCAACTGTAGTTACTGACAGTGGGTTTCTGAAGTGTTCCTGAGCCCATGTGGTGATATCCTTTACACACTGATGTGGCTTGTTGATGCAGTACAGCCTGAGGGATCGAAGGTCACAGGCTTAGCTGCTTACGTGCAGTGATTTCTCCAGATTCTCTGAACCCTTTGATGATATTACGGACCGTAGATGGTGAAATCCCTAAATTCCTTGCAATAGCTGTTTGAGAAAGGTTTTTCTTAAACTGTTCAAAAATTTGCTCACGCATTTGTTGACAATGCGGTGACCATCGCCCCATACTTGTTTGTGAATGACTAAGCATTTCATGGAATCTACTTTTATACCGAATCATGGCACCCACCTGTTCCCAATTTGCCTGTTCACCTGTGGGGTGTTCCAAATAAGTGTTTGATGAGCATTCCTCAACTTTATCAGTATTTATTGCCACCTTTACCAACTTCTTTGTCACGTGTTGCTGGCATCAAATTCTAAAGTTAATGATTATTTGCAAAAAAAAAAATGTTTATCAGTTTGAACATCAAATATGTTGTCCTTGTAGCATATCCAACTGAATATGGGTTGAAAATGATTTGCAAATCATTGTATTCCGTTTATATTTACATCTAACCCAATTTTCCAACTCATATGGAAACGGGGTTTGTATAAGCAGCAGTATATTTAGCTTCAAACATACAAGATTGTAAATCCTCATTTGTCCAAAAATAGTCATCTTCATTGTCTGTTACCAAGTCTGCCATGATTAGAACACACATTCGTGTTTGATTCCGGAACACACATGTTGCCAGAAGTGAGACGTGCGCTGCTATGGAAACAGAAATCAATGCATGAAATAAATCAGTCCCGGAAATGATTAAAATGATCAAGATACGGCAAATATTGAACATGTTACATATTTTTATGAATGTGTCTCTTACTACATTATACTGTATATAAACTTGCAATGTGTATACAAAACGTTGCTGGAGGGTTTTGAAGTTGTTTAGAAGACTTTGAAGGCTACAACGGTGACTCCCATTAGCCGGATCTTTCAAGCATTTTTAATCATCTTTAAAATCGGGAAAAAAACAAAAAACGTCTTTCTCTCAGGGGTCGGGAACCTTTTTGGCTGAGAGAGCCATGAAAGCCAAATATTTTAAGATGTATTTCCGTGAGAGCCATATAATATTTTTTAACACTGAATACAACTAGATGCGTGCATTTTTAAGTAAGACCAACATTTTTAGAGTATAATAAGTCTCATATTCTTTTTAATAACATTTTTATTCTGAAGCTAACCAATAATAAATAAAATACTTCATACCATTAATGCGACTTCTTGAACAGGTGCGGTAGAAAATGGACGGATGGATTAAAATGCATGAGAATGTTTTATATTTTGAACGTTATTTTTAACACTGTGATTACCAGGTGAATTATTCATTACTTATCGTGTTAAGCAATGTCAACTAAGATTTATCTGAGAGCCAGATGCAGTCATCAAAAGAGCCACATCTGGCTCTAGAGCCATAGGTTCCCTACCCCTGCTTTCTCTTGTCCCTCATAATGATTGCGAACAAGAGACAAACTTTCAAAAACATTTAAGTTGGACCACACTTAAGTTGTGGTACCGTTGTATATGTACTTGCTTTTTGTCACGTACATTCCCATTCACTAAGAATGGGACTATGGGGCATCAGAAGAATAAGAAAATTCATACATTGTTCACTTCTTCAATGTCAGAGAAGGTGAAACAAAGGAAGGAAAAGACCTTGTTGCAATATGTTGTTGCACAGCATGTACGTTTGTATCGTGGTGGACAAAGGTAGGGGTAAATACATAGCAACGAAAGGAACATGATCCGTCAGTCCATGCAATGCATTCAGGGAGGGATTATTGATCCAAACTCGAGTCAACAGGATGAGGCAGGGAAGTCAGGAAGACGTGCAGGTGGAGAGCATAATGACCGAGAAAAAGCAGGTAACATTTAAGCTGTGACGTCAGCACTGCTCTGCATGGCACATTAACAGATTGAATGCCACACTGTCATTAGCGAGGCCTGACTCTCAGCAAACACACTCGACAAACCATTTAAAAATAGACAGCGTGCCATTGAGTGATGTCGTGTACGCAGCCACCTGACTTTGCAGGCCAGAGGGCTGACATGTAACCTGCGGGTTGATCAAATCACATCTGTTCGAAACCAGTGTTCATTTTGACAGCAATTTTTAATTGAGTTCTAGCTATAGTCTTTTGAAGAAAATGGATTTAAGTTTTAGACAAATTTCACTCCTCTAAATTGATTTAGTCTTCCTATAGTTTTAGTCAACTAAATTACATCACATTTTAGTGTATTTTTTTAAGTATAAGATAAGGACTCTGAAGTTTATTTGAAAGCACCTTTATTTAGACTACCTGCAAAACACTTAACACAAGAGTAGCATGATCGTATGGTCAGGATTTATGTAATTAGTCATGTTTTGCTCACAGGTCACTTAATGCCAATAAACAACTTTTAGGCACTTTTGCTATTTTTAACTCTACGTCCCTGGTAAAGGAGGTATGTACTGTATGTGTGTTGTGAAACAGAGTTACGATGCATGCTTGAATCATAATTTATTTATGAACGCAGTAGAACCAGAAGCCGCAAACACACACATTTCTACCGCTTGTCCTTATCGGGCTGGAGCCTTTCATTTGTTAATAAATGTCCGCCCCCATTAAATAAATGAATAAGTATGAAACACTGCATTCATTTTCTCTTTTTGCTGCGCATGTGACAGAAGCGCCTTTGACCACATTCAAAATTGTGATGCCTTTAGATTTACCATTAAATAAACGATTCCTTGAGGCAGAGAAAATTATCATATTTTTGTAAGGAAGTAATACGGTAGAATTAGCTTGAACTTATAGTTGTGTAGATGTCATTGGTATATATTGTATATATGTTATAGACATAATATAATATATCTGTATATATATTATTCTGCACACATATTATGTATATATTCGTATATATGTTCGATTTTTTTATCGCTATATTAGTCTATTTATACCTGCATTGTCCTTTCCATCCTTACACTTTCCATCATTGTAACTGAGGTACTGTGTTGAACAATTTCCCTTGTGGATCATTAAAGTTTGTCTACGTCTAAGTCTAAGTCACGAAGATGACTGATGGCATCATAGCAGTAAAAATTAAACGTGTCCTCCTTACTTTCTCCCAGGTGTACACATACATATCACAACCATACATATATGTTTTGGCCATGAAAATCCAACTTCCTTATCTCATAGAGAAAAACATCTATTTGGCTCTCCTTTGTATCTCTCTCTGGGCTCCTCTTTGATATGTATGCTGCTAAAGAGCTGTAATTGGATATATTACGAACTTGTTCTACCCATCTTCAAGACAAAATTAAATATGGTTGGATTTTGTTTCTGTGAGCATTTTTGTCACAATTTTATTGTTTAACTAAAATATCAGTAACTTTCTTTTATCGTATATTCAACGTGCATTTGTTTTGATTAGAGATGTCCGATAATATCGGCCTGCCGATATCATCGGCCGATAAATGCGTTAAAATGTAATATCGGAAATTATCGGTATCGTTTTTTTTTTCTTATCGGTATCGTTTTTTTTAATGTTTTTTTTAATTAAATCAACATAAAAAACACAAGATACATAGTGCACCAACCCAAAAAACCTCCCTCCCCCATTTACACTCATTCACACAAAAGGGTTGTTTCTTTCTGTTATTAATATTCTGGTTCCTACATTATATATCAATATATATCAATACAGTCTGCAAGGGATACAGTCCATAAGCACACATGATTGTGCGTGCTGCTGGTCCACTAATAGTACTAACCTTTAACAGTTAATTTTACTAATTTTCATTAATTACTAGTTTCTATGTAACTGTTTTTATATTGTTTTACTTTCTTTTTTATTCACTTTTTTTTTTAATTTATTTATCTTATTTTATTATTATTTTTAAAAAGTACCTTATCTTCACCATACCTGGTTGTCCAAACTAATAGTACTAACCTTTAACAGTTAATTTGACTAATTTTCATTTATTACTAGTTTCTATGTAACTGTTTTTATATTGTTTTACTTTATTTTTTATTCAAATATTTTTTTTTAAATTTATTTATCTTATTTTATAATTTTTAAAAAAAAGTACCTTATCTTCACCATACCTGGTTGTCCAAATTAGGCATAATAATGTGTTAATTCCACGACTGCATATATCGGTTGATATCGTTATCGGTTGATATCGGTATCAGTAATTAAAGAGTTGGACAATATCGGAATATCGGATATCGGCAAAAAGCCATTATCGGACATCCCTAGTTTTGATTTGTTATCGCCCTGTTTTCGTCAGGAGAAAATAGGTTCTTGACAATAACTACGACAACGATTATTATTCAACAAAATTAACCGTGTTCAAAACACTTTGCAGGATGCTTGCTGTGTGTGAGGGTCACGTTTAGTGCATACAGATCAAACTGACATTGAAACATGGGAAGGAATTCAAACAAAAAGGCTGCACAAACTCCTAGTGATGAGACTAACTGTTTGCCTTATTCATACATGGTCATGTTAGTGTGATATGAATCTCTGCTTCCAAAGCCAGCACAACCATTTCAGCTGCAGCCTGCCTCAGGCCTATTGGGAAATGTTTAGGATAACCCTTGAAGTCTGAACGCTGAATGAAGCCAAAAAAGTAATATAATATGGAAAATCTGATAATCCCCTGTGCCACAAATTTATTCTGATTTTAATGACAGTGGAGCTCTGAGACTATGTTCAACTGTGTTTCTGGCATTTTTTCCCCAAACATCTGATCATGTTCTGCATCGTCCATATTCTGTCGGTATACATCAAAAACGTGAGGAGCAAGAGCTCTCGAAGAGCTCAAACCTCTGCCAAGGCCAAACTGCTGTTAACAAAAGTTGAACAAAAATTCCTGGATCTGCACCAAAATGCAATGTTTTTCTCTTCCTCGGCCCTGGACGCACCCCTCGACAAAGTTTTGCATAATACCGCACAACTCAAAACATCGCAGAAGTTTTGAACAATGCTAAAGAAACCATGCATACAAAAGTAAACAACATGAAGACCACTAGACTAGTAGTGTAATTATTAACACATTGTATTGTCTATGCTAATGAGAATCTGAACGAAGAATTACTCAATTGTGATTGAGTGGTATTAATCGAACATATTACTTTAATATACTATTGAGCGCACCTTTTCATGATGCCTCATGACAGTTTAAACTTTGTCCTTTATTTTTCTTTGTTTGGTTTCATTTCCTGTCCTGGTGCTCTTGTTCTGGTAGCATTTACTGTTTGATCTGTGTTTTGTACCACCTTAACTTTCTGTTCCTTGTCCCACCAGCACACCTGTTCCACATTGTTGATTAGTTCTATTTAGTTCTACCATGTTTACTCCTTCAGTGCCGTCACATTATCTTCTGTATGCCAAAGTAATCTGCTGCTTTCTGAGTTCCTGCTAGACCTGTGTTACCTTTCTTCTGCCTGGTAAAAAGAGACCTTCTTTGCCTACTTTCTCTGCATCCTGGGATCACGCCAACAGCCGATATGTGCAATCCTCACACACCTAGATATAAGCCGCACCCACTGAATTTTTAGAAGCATTTTATTTTGTACATATATTGGAAGCACATGTCTATTAGCCACAGTTGTACACATGAAATATTTACACAGGTGCTTGTGTTCATTCCCAAAATTGGTGCTGTCTTCTTTGGTGTCGGAGATCAGGGGACTCAGAGTTGCTTCATCCAACGTTTTCTAATCATTCTCGCTTTCTTTTTTGTCTCTGGGCGTGTTGCCTATCGGCTTATGCCTTCTTCATCGCGCTGGGCGATCCGGCCCGTTGGTGGTGGCGGATTTCTGTTCCGTGTGGTGGCTTTGTTTTCTTTTTCGATGGCTTGGTCGATCATCTTCGGCTTTGGGCTGCGTAGTGTGCATTTCATCGTGTCTTGATGAAGGTGAGTGCATAACGCGTTAAATGGCTGACTGAATTATTGTGTGAGTGTGTTTGATTTAATGTGAACGATTTCATTGGTCCACCATGACCCTTTCAACAATTTCACTAGTCTAATGTGATGAGGTTAAGTTAATTGGCGTCATTTTAAGCACGTGAACCCAGAAAAATCCATAAATTTGCCGCTGCATTGTATAAAGCGCAGAGTTCCCAGTGTTGGGAAACATTTGCAATTTATAGTCCGGAAATTAGGGTGATAAACAAAGGTTGACTCAAGACAACTTGACTCTTCTTGTTTGTTATTTCCCCTTTTATCCAGAAGGCTTCTTCAGTTTTCCTGTGTCTCAGGTGGGGGTTTGCTGTTGCTGTTGCTGCTGATTAACCGTTCTGCATGCCAATAGGTTGTTCGCTTAGCTGGGGGCAAAACAACTTCTTGGTGTGCATGCACTTGTGTAAATATATATGAGGGGGTTGTTACATATTTATTTATATTTTTTCTATAAAACAACAACAACACTGTTTTGGATCTCTTTAGATACTGCATGTGTAACTAATGTTGTAGCTAATGATGACCTTCCTTTTTCTGATTATGTAACTATTATTTGTTCCCAATATTCACCTCTGACCTACTCTTTCCTTCAGGGAAGGAGTCAGCAACTTAGTCCAACATGGCGGCAATAACAGCAGTAACTTTTCCATGTGTGCTTCCTTAATATCATCTCTTCCTGCACACTACCTTTCTTTATTGTCTTGGCTTTGTTTTGTGGCACAGCTTGTGTGTTGACTGAGGCATGTAACCGGTTAGCACAAAGATACCGCCTAGCATTGCACGGACACAAACACACTCGACACGCCGCTGCTCATGTGGATTCAAGTATAAACTCAAATATGCATCATTAGTCTTATATGCTCGGTCCAAGCCTGCAGCGAATTGCATGAAATTCAGCCACATTCTGTAGCACATAAGGGTGTAACGGTACGTGTATTTGTATTGAACCATTTCGGTACGGGTGATTCGGTTCGGAACCGAGGTGCACCGAACGATTTTCCACACGGACATATTAAATAGCGCACCGCACGGACGGACATAAGTAAAAGATCATCAGGACTCTTCTTCCTCCTATCCAGGAGATCGCAAAAAGCCGCTGCCTGACCAGGGCTCAGAAAATCTGCAGAGACTCCTCCCACTCCCACCAAGGACTGTTTTCACTGCTGGACTCTAGAAAGAGGTTCCGCAGCCTCCGTAGCAGAACCTCCAGGTTCTGTAACAGCTTCTTCCCTCAGGCCGTAAGACTCTTGAACGCATCATAATAATCCCCTCAATTCCCCCCCAAAACGGATTAACTTGCTGGAATATAAAGACAATATAACATACATCCATAAACGTGGATGCATATGCAAATGTATATTATATTTATCTGTACAGTAATTTATGTATTTATATCTGCACCTTATTGCTCTTTTATCCTGCACTACCATGAGCTAATGCAACAAATTTTCGTTCTTATCTGTACTGTAAAGTTCGAATTTGAATGATAATAAAAAGGAAGTCTAAGTCTAAGTAGCATACCACACATTGTGTAAACAATG
The DNA here is from genome assembly GCF_033978685.3 of Nerophis lumbriciformis. Taxonomy (NCBI): domain Eukaryota; kingdom Metazoa; phylum Chordata; class Actinopteri; order Syngnathiformes; family Syngnathidae; genus Nerophis; species Nerophis lumbriciformis. The sequence continues at coordinate 52,330,352 of NC_084548.2, forward strand.
CCCACTGAGGCACAACACACGGCATGCTAGCAACGACCGGGCTACAACAACATGCAAAAGCCAGAGCTGGAAGACCCCCCTGCCTCGTTAAGATCTCTCGTTTGGGAACACTTCGGCTACACGGTGCGATACAACAATGGAGGCCGAGAGGTGGACAAAGCGAAAGCGGTTTGCCGACATTGTTCAGCAGCGGTAGGGTATGCTTCTGGCAACACGTCAAACATGTTAGCCAAGTTAGCCAGGCACTACCTCGCCATACCTGCTACTTCCGTGCCCAGCGAAAGGGTATTTTCCACAGCTGGAGACATTGTAACTGCAAGCAGGTCTGCTTTTTCTGCAGACAATGTGGATAAACTGATTTTTCTGGCAAAAACATGACGATTGAGTGAAAGTCACCAGGGTTAAAGGCTGCAGGGGAAACAAGAAAGGTTAATCTGAGGCTGAGTTGACTTGAAACTGTTTAATGTTACACTTTTTACATGTAGAAGAAAAGTTTTGTTAAAATCTGTCATTTTATTTAATCTGAGCAACGACTTGAAGCAGTTTAATGTTGCGCTTTATATTTAGAGATGTTGCACTTTATATGTAGAAAGGTTTTGTTAAGAAACCAATTCTGAGCCTCATCTTATTTAGTTTTATTTAGTTTTTATTTTATATATGTTGACCACATTAACCCTGGCAATCGACCCTGTGTGTATATGTATGTTATTGTTATCCTTAGCATTAATGACTGCCTGCTGTTGCACTGATCAGCCGAGTGGTGGCTCACATCCATCACACACAGAGCTATTTCTATTTTTGGGCAGAATTATTATAGTGTTCCCAATGTTAAAAGGATAAAGCCATTGTTTACAAATTTGGTCAATAAATAACCAGAACATGTATATTTTGTTGTTTTCTTACTGTATGGATAATGAACCGAACCGTGACCTCTAAACCGAGGTACGTACCGAACCGAGATTTTTGTGTACCGTTGCACCCTTAGTAGCACAACTTTTTTGAATGACAGGGGCAGAACTATGGTGGGGCAGCACACCACCGGCCCAGATTTGTGACATGACGCAGACGGGTCCCTCACCCTCACTCCCACGGCTTGGACTCGGAAGAGCTCAGATCCTGCAAACAATTGTATTCTAACCACCACCATAAAAATTGCTGGACATACAGTATGTGGCCTTACAGGTTGCCCCAGTCAGGATTAGTCAGGATTGATAAACACTTTAAAAGACTGACTTTAGTGATTTAGTAAGAGTAATACCATCCATCCATCCATTTTCTACCGCTTGTCTCTTAATACATTTGATACAAATATTGAACTGTTTGACAGGCTTTATTCTCAATCTCACATTTCACTTAGCGACGTGCAAATTTATAAGTGTATCGAAGATATTGTCTCCCAGTGTATTCTGGGTAAAATCATCATCAACCATCTGCCAAAGTCATCAGTCACTTGTCAACAGAGTTCAAGCTAGGTAAGCATTTTTACTACAAAGTTACCAAGAGCGGCAGTTCATATTAACATAAAAGTGCAAAGAAAATAAAACTGCTCCGAGTGTGCCGCGGACCCTGGTTGACGGCATGAGAGGCGAGCCTGCTGACTAACGAGCTAGCTCGACTAGCTTGGTAGCACAGGGTTTAAAGGGCCCGGTCCTGTTCCCCGCCCCCAGCCTGGCTCTGATTTGTTCCGCCACTGTTGAAAGAGGTAGTAATAATTAAACATATCTCAGACAAAAAGGGCATAAATCATTGTTCGAGGCCCTTTTAATTGCCCTTGTTGTAACCACAGATGTAAAGGGTGGAAGATAAGTTTATCTGAATGATCAATGGATCAACTAAAAATTATAGCCTGTATTGCTTTCGTTTCATGGTAGTGTTGGTCGTGACTCCAGGATGCAGAGACGGCCGGCGAAGCGCAGGTGAAATGTGGGCTTGGATATAAAGCATTCTGATTGGCAACTAGGAACAGGTGTGTTCTGATTGCCAATCACGGACAGGTGAGGAAGGTGAAACATATGGTGGCAAACAGGAACTAGAAATAACAAAATAAGAGTCTAAACAAAAAGAATAATGGTGAACACACATGAAAAGAAGTAAAGTCCAAACCAGTCATGTGGGATCATGACATGTATTCTATGTTGTGATGATGCTTGGCATCTTTGTGTCTTGGTTTTTCTGGCAATGTAGACCTTTAAGAATCATTCACTGTAGTATCCTGGCGCTTCGAAATAAAAAAAGGACACTTTGTCCACGTTCTTGAGTTCTCAGAGGCTTCAATCTCTCCACTTTCTCTGCCGCTAACCCCAACACACATGGCTATTTTTTTCATGACAAATCGATTGCGCTTTGACAGGAAACAGCACTGTTGGCAAATGCGAGGGAAAATCGTTGTGACAAAAGCAGCTTGTCTTTTTATGTCTCAGCTCGAGAACCTGTTTTCCCCATCAGCTTATAAGGCAGACTTGAGACATTATGGAAAAAGCAACAGAAATAGCTGAATTTAAGGTATGCTGCTGCACTGCTACAACCTCGTGTTCGGCACTCTGAGATATTTTTAATCTTTGCCCCCAAGCCCACTCTCTACTACCCCATTATCCCCTCTTGTACTTTTTGCTGTGCAACTAGACTCGATATTATATTTTTCCTCACCACATAATACATGTAGAGGTCGGACAAAGCGAAAGGACCAGTCGACGTACGGCAACATGGCGTTCCTAGCACCGACTTTGGGTGTTGCATGATTTTTTGGCTTGGAATTTGAACACCAAGTAGAGCATTTAGATTCTTCTTAGGGCCTTCCCATTTGCACCCCCCTCCTTCTTTCAGACTGTCTGGCATACAGCCAGTCAGCGGGTTATTAATTACTGTATGTCCTTTCCTTTTTTCATGATCTTCACCGTCTCCTTTCCTTTTTCACTTTCCCTTTGCTTTCCTTTGCTTTAACTTGCCCTGACATATTTCCTCATTGCCCGTGCATTTCTCCTCCTAACTCCGTCACTATGTCCATCTTTTTCTCCACCTCAAGGTTCTGTATGTAAATGTGGAGAGGAGGTGAATAAGGGAATAAATTGTAAAACACAGGAGTGCATTCCATACCTTGTTTAGAAAGAATTCTTCACCAGCATGGAGAGGGAGAGAAGCTGCGTCATTCCAATCCTACCCCCACTTTTATCTCATGTAGGTAATTACTTGGATGACGTGTTTTCAACTTGTATTTCAAATGTTCTAATGTTTTGTGTTGACACAAAAACAAGAACATATTTTATTCCAGCTAGCCTGGGAGTTACAGTAACACGTTCAGTGTTGATTTCTCAAGTAGATGCTCCTCAACAGTTTTTCCTAGAAAGATAATATTGTTTTGACACTTTCAGAGGATTAAATGGGGAAAAATGACTTGATTCAAAAGTATACATACAGCAACATACATTAACAATGTTGGTGATGTAGAAATCAAATGAAATTAGCTTCATGGCATGGCCTCTTAACTTCATGTGAGTGATTATGATTGACGACACCTGTTGACTTCTCTGAGCCCATTTATATAGGGCTCATGTGATGCAGTCATTACACTCGGTTACAAACGTGACAATAGGAAAGTCAAAGGAACTCAGCACAGATCTGAAAAATCTAATCATTGACTTGAACAAGTCAGGAACTTGGAGCCATTTCAAAGCAGCTTAAGGTCCCAAGAGCAACTGTGCAGACAATTGTCCGTAAGTATAAAGTGCATGGCACAGTTTTGTCACTGCCACGATCAGGAAGAAAATGCAAGCTATCACCTGCTGCTGAGAGAAAATTATTCAGGATGTTCAAGAGTCAACCGAGAACCACCAAAACACAGGTTTGCAATGAATTGGAAGCCGCTGGAACACAGGTGTCAGTGTCCACAGTCAAGCGTGTTTTGCTACCATGCAAGAAGGAAGCCCTTGCTCCAGAAGCGACACCTTAAGGCTCGTCTAAAGTTTGCTGCTGATCACATGGACAACGATAAGACCTTCTGGAAAGTTCTGTGGTCAGATGAAACAAAAATTTAAGCTGTTGGGCCACAATACCCAGCAATATGTTTGGAGGAGAAAAGGTGAGGCCTTTAATCCCAGGAACACCAGAACTACCGTCAAGCATGGTGGTGGTAGTATTATGCTGTGGGCCTGTTTTGCTGCCAATGGAACTGGTGCTCTACAGAGAGTAAATGGGACATTGAAAAAGGAGGATTACCTCCTAATTCTTCAGGACAACGTAAAATCATCAGCCCGGAGGTTGGGTCTTGGGCGCAGTTGGGTGTTCCAACAGGACAATGACCTCAAACACACGTCAAAAATGGTAAGAAAACCAACAAATTTAGCTGAACTGCACCAATTTTGTCAAGAGGAGTGGGCAAAAATTCAACCAGAAGCTTGCCAGAAGCTTGTGGATGGCTACCAAAAGCGCCTTATTGCAGTGAAACTTGCCAAGGGACATGTAACCAAATATTAACATTGCTGTATGTATACTTTTGACCCAGCAGATTTGGTCACATTTCCAGTAGATCCATAATAAATTCATAAAAGAACCAAACTTCATGAATGTTTTTTCTGACCAACAAGTATTTGCTCCAATCACTCTATCACAAAAAAAGAGTTGTAGAAATTATTGGAAACTCAAGACAGCCATGACATTATGTTCTTTACAAGTGCATGTAAACTTTTGATCACGACTGTATATATATATATATATATATACTGTATATATAAGCTCCAGTTGTAAATCCAGGTATAATCCTATCCTGTGATTAGTAAACAGTGCCTCATATTGAATGCATTTTGTTCATTCATTTGAACGTCTCCAAATGGCCAGAAGGAGAATAGCTCTGCTTTAAATGCAGGATTTGAATAGAAACAGTCAAAGGCTGACAGGTGCAGAGGATTTTGAATTTGAAATGAAGCCATCTTTTGTGCCTACAGTATTGTTTCACAAATAAACATAAGGAACAACAACATTAGAGCTGTTTCCGTATAAATATTTATGCAAAGTCTCTGCTATTTATCACGCATTATTTGTGTGTGTGTGCTCACATGCGGAGGTTGTTTTCTTGTCTTTTAGTTATCTAATCTTTAATGCGACCGTGCCTCACTTTCTCCTGGGTTTAGTTGCTATGGTGAAGAGAGGGAAGAAAAATGGAGAGCCATGGAAAGGAATGAAAATATTTGTCTGGAAAGCCCATCATGTCTGACTGAGAATCTCCCATACGGCACAGCTTTTTCACAACAGGCAAACAGCTGCAGGTCAATGTTCCACTTGCATGTCCCTACTGTGGCCCCCATCATACTCTTCACATTTTACTCTGCAATATTACAGAATGGCTTTAGAGCTTGAATGACAGTTTATAGCTCTATGTCATAGGAATTTAATATGCATTGGCGAGCTCTGAAGTAAAACCATTTTGAAATAGTCAAACATTTTTTCGAAAGTCATACAAAATATCAAAGTGCTTTTGTCACACAAGGCCTCATGTAAGTGAATATCAAAAATGTTCGCCTTTTCATTGAGTTATTGGGGTCTTTTTGTAACGCTGCAGCGGAATGTTGCCTGTAATCGCAAAGAGGAAAAGTGTGATAGTAACCATAGATTGGTAAAGTAAAACTTTGCAATATGGGAAATCTTCTCTGTCCTGGCTGCTCGAGACAATATAGCTAAGTCAACAATAAGATAACCATACAAATAATGGACTCTGGAAAGTGGGTTGTCTATACATAAATTACTAGAGCTGCAGCTATTAAGTTTATTTTTAGTAATCGAGTAATCTATCAATTAGTTAATTTGATTATTCGAGTGATCGAATAAAACACACATCCCAGCCTCAATTTTAGGGAAAATAGTTTAAATAAACATTGATTTTTCTGCTTGTTATGACCTACATTCTTTATTTTCTAATGGATGCACATCATCAACATTGAAATTGTACTTTAAAGGTGTGTGCATGTGTAGCCGGTTCGAGTCTGCGTTGTGTATTGCTGGTGTTGCTTGGAAGACAAGGGGACTCGGTGGTTGCCTTTAGCCGTAACAGGTGGCGTATTTATTGCTGTATGAAATACACAGGAAATAATGCAGCAGCATTAACACACGACTCTGCAGCACACCAGTCTCCTCACAGCATGTCTCAGCAGCAAGTGAGCTTAAATGACCAGAAATGCTATATAAAACATTCACAAATGTCACAAAATCTATACATCACAATTACAAATACACTGAAAATTAATATACCACCGTCAAATATTATATACAATAGCAAAATAAACAATGAATCAAAACAGTACAGAAGAATAGAATAAAGTTTTGGGAGCAACAGAAACATACCTGTATGAAATACACAGGAAATAATGCAGCAGCATTAACACACGACTCTGCAGCACACCAGTCTAAAATGGAGGGAAAACTTCAATGAAGTGCCGCAGCCACTGTGTGTGAGTGAAAAGTGCTACCAAACAGTACACTGGCAAAACGTTTGCTAAAACACTCAAACTCTGAGCAAAACAAGTGTTCATGAACATGTTAGCAACATTAGCAGCACAAGAGTAACTTATAACCTCGTTTCACAGTTACATTCTCTTTAAAACACGAGAGCAGAGAAAAACACTCACCTCCTCACAGCATGTCTCAGCAGCAAGTGAGGACGACAACGTCACTACCGGAAGAAGGTAGGACTTCAAAATAAAATGACAAATACTCCCAAAACGAACTATTTGCTGGAAAAAATTACAAAATAAAAGTGCCAATGAAAACAATAGAGCAATTAAATAAAACATGACGGAATTTTGGTGGAATGCATAACATATATTATACACCTGCTACACATGCATACAAATAAATCTCTGCTGTTCCTCGCCATACATATAGTGGGACCGACACATCACCACTGTTTTAGCAATCTTTAATTGTTGCACTGATTAAATGATTAATCGAATCAACAGATTTTGAAATTGTAATTCTAATCGATTTAGTCGATTAATTGTTGCATCCCTATAAATTACTAATACAAAGGTTATCAGGTGACCATGGACGCTACGTGACTTGTCAATGTCCTTGATTTCTAATAGTAATTTTTTGCCAAATATTTTGGTTGGGCTCTTTCTGTGTGGAGTTTGCATGTTCCACCCGTGACTGCGTGGGTTCCCTACGGGTACTCCGGCTCCCTCCCACCTCCAAAGACATGCACCTGGGGATAGGTTGATTGGCAACACTGAATTGGCCCTAGTGTGTGAATGTGAGTATGAATGTTGTCTGTCTATCTGTGTTGGCCCTGTGATGAGGTGGCGACTTGTCCGGGGTGTACCCCGCCTACCGCCAGAGTGCAGCAGTGGTACACTCCAGCACCCCCCCCCCCGCAACCCTGAGAGGGACAAGCGGTAGAAAATGGATGGATGAATAGAGTTGGGAAGAGATCTACATTTTTAGGTTCATTCACACAACAAAAAAACAAGTGACAACATCATTCATTTGTGTTTGTATTGGATTTTTAAAACTTTTTGTTTGAGTATACAATTGTGTGTTTTTAGCCTGAAAAATAATCAGATCGAATAGAATAGAACACTTTATTGTCATCAAACATGTGAGCTGGATGAAATTACACGTAAAGTCATGCACAGTGACTCACTTTACAAGCAGTTATCCTCTCTCTCCATGTTGTAATGATGTCCATCATTTATCCACGGAGCCTCTAAAGCATGGGTGTCAAACTCTGGCCCGCCGTGTAATTTCACTTGGCCCTTGAGGCGATATCAAATTAACACTAGAGCTGGCAATGCCGTATTCACCGCTAATTCTATTACTTGCCAACCCTCCCGGGAGTGACTTCAGTGCCCCTCCCAAAAATCGTCAAGTTTGCTTTTCAGCCAGTCCAACGAGTGCTGGCCCAGTCACATAACATGTGCGGCTTCTGCACGCACACACAATTGATTGCAACGCATACTTCATCAACAGCGATATAGGTTACATTGAGGGTAGCTGAATAAAAAACTTTAACACTGTTAGAAATATACGCCACACTGTGAATCCACACCAAACAAGAATGACAAACACATTTCGAGAGAACATCCGCACCGTAACACAACATAAACACAACATAACAAATACCCAAAACCCTTTGCAGCACTAACTCTTCCGGGACGCTACAAGGTGTGTGTGTGTGGGCGGGGGGGGGAGGTTTGGTGGTAGCGGGGGTGTATTTTGTAGCATCCCGGAAGAGTTAGTGCTGTAAAGGATTCTGGGTATTTGTTCTGTTGTGTTACGGTGCGGATGTTCTCCCGAAATGTGTTTGTCATTCTTGTTTGGTGTGGATTCACAGTGTGGCGTATATTTCTAACAGTGTTAAAGTTTTTTATACTGGCACCCTCAGTATAACCTGTATCGCTGTTGATGAAGTATGCGTTGCATTCACTCGTGTGTGCGTACTGAAACCGCACATATCTTGTGACTGGGTCTGAACGATGCTAGAATGGATGAAAAGCGGATGTGACGATAGCTCATACAGTACGTTAAAGGCAGTGCATTCAAGGCACGCCCCCAAGACTGTGGTCCCAGTGGACGAGATATAATGACTGTTGAACACCGTTCGATAATGAAGGTTGCCTCAGCTCAAAGCCTGAGCCCTGACATTAATGAACTAGCATCCAAGAAAATATGCCAGGTATCTGGCTTGGGCACATCCGATTATATCAGTGTGTTGCAAACTGAGCAGTTTAAAGTCCTGAATGGTTGTTTTATTAATTGTTATTTTATTTTCAAATTTATTAGCCTGTAGAAAAAGTTAATGTTGATATTTACCTCAGAAGGCTGCAAATAGAAAAGAGGCATCCAATTTTTATTTAAATTGTATTTGATATGCCATTGATATTTTTTAAATAATTATTATTATTATTATTATTTGAAACTCGACTTTGCATGTCACTATAAAGTTATATAAGCCTTGCTTGTTCAATATTCAATGCAAAACTTGTTTGGGTCCCTATCAAAAAGGTTAATTTGTTCAACCTTTGTTCAGTTTTAAATTTTGGCCCACTCTGTATTTGAGTTGACACCCCTGCTCTAAAGGGACATGGATGTTTTGCGAGATCACGCAAAAGTTTTTTTTTCCCATGTCAGTGAACCGGAAGTAAAACAGACACAGCAATGGTGAACCGTAAGTGAAACAGACACAGCGATGCGGGAGCCTACCCATCATCTGTGCTCTGTTGTGGGACCATAATACGATTTGATGTCTTTATATGTTAGGCCAATACTAAAATAGAAATCTATAAACTTCTCCCACGGATGATGGGTAGGCTCCTCCATCGCGTTGTCTGTTTCGCTTCCGGTTCACCATCGCTGTGTCTGTTTTTCTTCCGGTTCACTGACATAGGAAAAAAACCTTTTGCGAGATCTCGCAAAACATTTTTTTCCCTCCATGTCCCTTTAGGGGCTCTGTACTTTTCAACCTTGTTAAGTTTGAAAATATATCTTTTATTTTTATTTTACTGTAATCATTTATTAAGTACATGTACAAAACATGTGTTTTATGTAGCTCATCAGTTTCATAAATTGCATGTAAAAGCAGGGTTGGTATCACCAGCCAGCACAATAGTGGATCAGGGTCAAGAGGCGAGGCCCCACAACCCCGCTGCCCAGTAGGCACCGCTCTGTTTCCCAGCTCTCCTCGCCCTCCTCCTGCCTGCCACAGCTGCCATATGGAATCACAATCGCTTTTAATTTACTCTGGGTTCTCAGTCACCCCGGGCAGGCTTAATGGCGGCCTTGTTTGCCAGTGTGTGTGTGAGTCATTCTCTCGCTCTCCTTTGGTGTGTGCCCAGATAATCATTATGATGATCAACAGTGTGCGTGTGCTGCCAATGGCTCCTGCAGCTTCACAGTATACAATATAATGCCATCTTCTTCACACCGGAGCACCCCTTTCACATACACTACATACAAATGTACAGCTATCCACAGCTGTGACATTAATATTACAACAACTCAAACAACTGCTGTTGACCTGATCAGCAGCACAAGAGCAAACATTGTTTCAATTATGCCAGAAATTTTTTTATTTTCTGTATTACATTCAACAAATGTCAGAAAGCAAGGCATGGGCTATTTAAAAATGCTAACCAGTATGACTGGAACCAGTATGTGTCGGAAGCACTTAAGCCATTTTCCATATTACTGTACTGACCTGAATATAAGACGACTCCTCTTTTTCAAGACCCATTTTTGGACAAAATCAAAGACAAAAAAGTCATAATTAATAATTTTTTAAACACAAATGAAATAACAAAATTCCATATTTTACAGTATGTAAGCCGCAGAGACATAAATTTTAGAAGAAAAATATTTTTTACATATATTAGTCGCACCGGGATGTAAGCCGCAGATATATAGAGGTACTGACAATTTTGTAAATGTTTATATACGTACTGTAATTGTTTACAAACAATGCCTGTAACACGGCAGTAAAATGGTTAATCAAACAAAACAAAAGTCATTGTCATGGACCCACTAGCTGCGGAAGCTAGCTCTCCAATCCACGGGGAGGTTTAAGTGATTTTTTACAAAACTGAAACAATACAAAAACAATGCCATTGTAAGTTAGTAATATTAACACAGACACTTGTGAACGTCTTAGTATATTCGCTAATGCTAACAACGCTAGCTTGATTACCAGAGGTGGGTAGAGTAGCCAGAAATTGTACTCAAGTAAGAGTACTGTTACTTTAGAGATTTATTACTCAAGTAAAAGTAATGAGTAGTCACCCAAATATTTACTTGAGTAAAAGTAAAAAGTATGTTGTGAAAAAACTACTCAAGTACTGAGTAACTGATGAGTAACATACACACACATATCATATATATATATATATATATATATATATATATATATATATATATATATATATATATATATATATATATATATATATATATATATATATATATATATATATATATACACATACATTGATGTATACAGTATATCATTTAAATTTATTTAGTTTGCCGTTTTTGTTTACATGTTAAAGGTGTTTTAATGAATATACATGCATGTTTAACACATATAGATTCCTTTCTTTCATGTTGACAAGAATATAAGTTGGTGTATTACCTGATTCTGATGACTTGCATTGATTGTAATCAGACAGCAGTGCTTAACGTCCACGTTTTCAAATGCAGGAGAAAAAAAGTTCCTTCTTTCTGTCTAATACCACATGAAAGTGGTTGGTTTTTGGTATCTTATTTGTCCAGCTTCCATATTCGTTTTCACACACTTTACAAGAAATACATTGGCGGCAAATTCCGTAGCTTGCTAGCTTGTTTGCGCTGGCTTTCGGAGACTCTTATTTTGAAAGAGCAGGCGCGATGGAGCGGCACTTTTATTGTGAAGACAGGAACTGTGCAGTCAGTCTTTAGGCTTGTGACGGGATGTACGTTTGAAATAAAAAAGTGTCTTTTTTCCTTCACACTTTTGATTGATTGATTGAAACTTGTATTAGTAGATTGCACAGTACAGTACATATTCCGTACAATTGACCACTAAATGGTAACACCCCAACAAGTTTTTCAACTTGTTTAAGTCAGGTCATGTGACCGCCTGGCTCTGTTTGATTGGTCCAACGTCACCAGTGACTGCATCTGATTGGTGGAACGGAGTCAAACGTCACTAGTGACTGCATTTTATTGGTGGAACGGAGTGAAACGTCACCAGTAACGCAGGCACTTTGAAGGTCTGTCTGACAGACCAAAACAAACAAAGCGTGCATTAACAGATCGATAAAAATTAGTAGCGAGTAGCGAGCTGAATGTAGATAAAAGTAGCGGAGTAAAAGTAGCGTTTCTTCTCTATAAATATACTCAAGTAAAAGTAAAAGTAAGTTGCATTAAAACTACTCTTAGAAGTACAATTTATCCCAAAAGTTACTCAAGTAGATGTAACGGAGTAAATGTAGCGCGTTACTACCCACCTCTGTTGATTACTAGGGCTGTGAATCTTTGGGTGTCCCACGATTCGATTCAATATCGATTCTTGGGGTCACGATTCGATTCAAAATCGATTTTTTTTTTCAATTCAACACGATTCTCGATTCAAAAACGATTTTTTTCCCGATTCAAAACAATTCTCTATTCATTCAATACATAAGACTTCAGCAGGATCTACCCCAGTCTGCTGACATGCAAGCAGAGTAGTAGATTTTTGTAAAAAGCTTTTATAATTGTAAAGGACAATGTTTTATCAACTGATTGCAATAATGTAAATTTGTTTTAACTATTAAATGAACCAAAAATATGACTTATTTTATCTTTGTGAAAATACTGGACACAGTGTGTTGTCAAGCTTATGAGATGCGATGCAAGTGTAAGCCACTGTGACACTATTGTTCTTTTTTAAATTTTTTTTATAAATGTCTAATGACAATGTCAATGAGGGATTTTTAATCACTGCTATGTTGAAATTGTAACTAATTTTGATACTGTAGTTGATAATATTCATTTTTGTTTCACTACTTTTGGTTTGTTCTGTGTCGTGTTTGTGTCTCCTCTCAATTACTCTGTTTATTGCAGTTCTGAGTGTTGCTGGGTCGGGTTTGGTTTTGGAATTGGATTGCATTGTTATGGTATTGCTGTGTATTGTTTTGTTGGATTGATTAATTAAAAAAAAAAAGTTTTTTTTTTTTTTTAATAAAAGAAAAAAAAAGAAAAAATATATATATTTTTTTTTTAAATGAGAATCGATTCTGAATCGCACAACGTGAGAATCGCGATTCGAATTCGAATACATTTTTTCCCACACCCCTAATGATTACATTAATATAGCATGTACAAATATGCATGAAAACACTTCTACAGACATCACACATTGGATGATTTTGTAAGTATGGATTGTTTTAGATATTCTGTAAAACTTACAAACATTACCTGGAGTGATCAATGAAGAATTTGTTCAAGCAGAAACGCTATGTACGATTATTTCCGTTTCAAGAAACAAAACATTAAATACATTTTCAACCTGCAGCACCTGCAGTGAGCGAACTCATCCAAAATATGGTGCCATTACACAAATAAAAACACACCTTTTCAGTGTCTCTGTCGGTGTAATATGAAAACTTTTTGTTGAATACAAAACATTATGGCCGTTAGTGAAGAAAAATCCATAAATTAATCACACTGTTTTAAAAGGCTGCAAAGCTCTGTAAAAAAGTAACGGCTTATAGTCCAAAAAATGTGGTAAACATTGGTATTCACAGCACTATGAGAGCAGCCCTAAATGCGATGTGGCCCTCAATGAAAACAAGTTTGACACCCCTGTGAGTCTAATTCATCACCATTATCTTAAAAATAACACAACCTTTCCCTCCTCTGTTGTTTAAAAACATTTCTGACAACCTTTAAGCCACTTTTTTCCAGAAGGTCGATGTCATGGCCTAATCTCTGCAGGTGTTTGAGTGTGAATGATAGGAAGAAAAGCTCTGACTTGCTAGGTAATTTTTTTTTTTTTGGCGCCACCTGTTGGTTTGTATATGTATAAATCTCTAGACCCCAAATGTAACATGACTCGTCATTTTCAGACCTTTTTCTAAGAAAAAAACACACTCTTAAATTTGAGTTTGTATATGGTAATTAACTTGATGAAGTTAGAAAGGCATTACTGTAAATGCCTAATGAAAGTACCACATAATAATAATTAATGATGCATTAATAATTAATGATGCATTAGTAATTAATAAAGCATTAATTACTTGAAACAGTCACAAGCTTCTTGTTTGAAGAAAAATGACAAATATTTGTTGCTTTCAGGGTACTAAAGGCTGCCAGATTCAATATTAAAATAAAGTTACACATCATCTCGCCACACAAAAGATTGTTTGAGTCAAGGCATTAGTGCAACAGTAGACGACAGCTGTGATGTGTAATACGCAACCTTGGGCACATGTCGACCTGTGTTGACGTTTGTTTGGAGTTATGTATTAATAACATCCAAATTGCTTCATAATCAGAAACAATTCTGGCATCTTAAGTTTTTCTCTTGTGGAAGTTTCTTTTGTTGCTTTACACTGATTGGCTTCTTCCTGTGTTATTTAACCGAGTCAGCAGTGTGTCTACTCGAAAAGTGGGTCAGTAGGAGGACAGGAAATCTCTGTTGGTTTGTCTGTCTCACTATTCTGTGTTGCTTACTACACACAAATACTCTCAGTCATACATGCAAGGAAAGCATTTTTGTTACTAAATAAAAAGATAGGGTGTACTTGAGGATATTTATAAAGAAATTGTACTCCTTAATTAATCTTCTTTTTGCTGTGTAATCCTCAACAGCCTCACTTTACTTACTACTTACCTCAATCATGAATAATTCCTTTTCTACTTTTTGATTCCTAACATTGACCTCTTTGCAGCTTTCATTTAAATACATACACTGTATATGCTTATTTAAGAAGATAAACTTTGCCTAAATTTTAAAGTGGAAATCATGACAAAAAAGTGATTTATATGGCTAGTTTTTTTTTGTCTGCATGTGCAGCAATCAGCAGATTTGTGGCACAGTGGTGCTCTGCATCTGAGGAGAGAGTTATGTGTTGACATCCCAGGAGTAGGACCCAGCCAATACTGCAGTGCAAGTGAAAAATGCAGAATGCAAAAGACACAGTAAGTGGGTGGATGATATAAAACTCCGTGGTGAGTAGAGATGGGTATCATTTTTCTTAAATAAATGGAAAATATAAAAATTTTGTTTTTATGGAATTTTGTGACACCCAAGTTGAACAGAATAAATATATGCAAGTACAAATACAAACTTTATGGTGTTGTAATACTGATGTTCAGTATTCCGGGGGGTTTGGGAATGCTCCTCGCTGGCCGTGACCGTGATTGGTGATAATGAGGAAGTGTTGTGTGTTGTTGTGGAGAGCGACGGCGAAATGTATGTGCAAACTGACCTTTGTTCTCATTTCCCAAACTGTTCCCACAAAGCTGGAAGTGTCCAAAATGTCTTAGTAAAACGAGAAATAAATTGATTGGGATCTAATTGCCCTATCCCACTAAATTGAAGAGGGAATTTGACCAAACATGTAAGATTACAGTACAAACAGCGGTAAATCCCTAATTTCCCTGTTATACACACACACACACACACACACACACACACACACACACACACACACACACACACACACACACACACACACACACACACACACACACACACACACACACACACACACACACACACACACGCATGCACAAACACAGACCTATAGACACGCATACACACTAGGATTGTCCTGATACCAATATTTTGGTACCGGTACTAAAATGTATTTCGATACTTTTTGATAATTTTCTAAATAAAGGGGACCACGAAAAATAGCATTATCGGCTTCATTTTAACAAAAAATCTTACGGTACATTAAACATATGTTTCTTAATGCAAGCGAAGAACAATTTTGTCCTTAAATAAAATAGTGAACATCAATGTTCCCTCTAATTTTTGATGTTTGTGAGCAAACGCACAAACTCCCTGAGCATTCAGTGGAGCACATGTGAGCAACATCACACGTGCACACTGTTGCCACACCAGCGTCACACCTGTCCCAAACCTGACATCATAACCATTTAAATGTTTTATTAAAATCATTTTCTGATATAAGTGATTTTGCCCTCTTACAATGACAATAACAAAAAAACATGTTTTTCATGACCTATGTGTTAGTATTGTATGTCTGGCTGCGGGTCCTGCCTTTAAAATAAATGTTACCCCTTTCAGAGATTACATTTAGTTCCTGTAACTTTCTGTCTGTAAAATACATCTTTTTATTATCATTTATGAAATCTAGTGACAATATTTCATGAATAATATCCTTAAATTAACATTTTTAATAAATGGCAGTAAAATAAGCACACATGTGATTGAGGAGTCAGAGTGTTACAACCTGGCATTTACACATTGTGTGGCGTTGGGGTTGTCCGACTTTTTGTGTGGCCATAAACGCAACACTGGCTAAGTGCCATGAGTGCGTGTGTTGGTGCAGGTGAGACAGAGCGAGCGGCTTCTGTTGAAACAACAGATGACAAAGTTGGTTTAAGTCTGGTTTGTATGGCAGAAAATTACCAGTTTTTATAGATAAAAGTTTTTTTTACTCATGTTTTTGGTGTGGTTACAAACAGTTTTGCTCAATAAAGTGATTGACGGAATTCCTGTCCGTAAAGTGTCTCGACAGTAGTGATGGGATTGGCAGTTCTTTTGACTGTACTGAATCACTAGAATCAGTTCCTTAAATTGAGTCGTTCAAAAAATTTGTTCACCGAACCCCCCCCCCCCCCCCCCCAAAACAATAGGAGGGGGGGGGGGGCGTGCGTAGTACAGTACAGTGCAGACATTCGCGGGAGAAGCAGCAAATAGGGTGAACGCGAGTCCCTACACAGCTCTGTGCATGCGGTACACCAGGCAGTGAGTGACTGACACAGCGCCACAGTCAGCACAGTTCAGTACGTGAACCTGAATCACTTCTGCAGCAGCAGTTCTGTGTGCAGGTCGGCGAATCATGAGTCAGTCAGTAACAGCTTCCCCAGCGGCAGATCTCGGTGTGTGTCAGTTAGCGAACGACACAATCCCTCAGCACCCAATGAACGACGCGCACAGTGACTGAACGAGAGCCTCAATGTGACGTCCTCCTCCGCGACACAGTCAGTTCTCTGTCAGTAAGTTCGCGAGTCCTGATTCTGTCGTTCACTGAGTGATTCATGTCGTTAATCCGCGGTGAACGAATCGTTCGCTCAGTCTCTCCCCTTCACCCCCATGATGAGGAGCTGGCTGCGTCGTTCGCCGACATCGAGGGTTCAGTGAGTCACAGAATGCGCAAGTTCCACTCATACCGGCATGGTCGCGGCGGAGCTCAACTGAACTGAGAAAGGAACGAATCAGTTCATGAAGTGATTCGGTTCAGTACGTTCACTCAAAAGATTTGTTCGTTCGAACGAATCGTTCGTGAACGACACAACATTACTCGACAGACGATAATTGAATTGTGTTGACAAAGATTGTTTTATTCATTGGGGCCACTCTTGTTGTCACTTGTCACTCACAGAGTTGCATTGCAAAATCATACAGAATAAATTGTAATGTGTTTATTTTGTTTAAAGTTCAGATGGGATTTTTGGATTTTCTGCGCGGCATTAATTTGCTGTGCGCAGAGGACGCGTGAGCAGTGCGCAATTGCGCAGGCGCGCACCTTAGAGGGAACGTTGGTGAACATTTTAGACAACTTGTCTTTTAGTAGTAAGTTAGCAAACAAAGGCTCCTAATTTGTCTGCTGACGTATGCAGTAACATATTGTGTCATTTCTCTTTCTATTATTTTGTCAAAATTATGAGGGACAAGCTGTAAAAGTGGATTATTACTCCACTTGTTCATTTCCTAATATCTGGTTATTTTCCCGTTTCAACATGTTCTATCTACACTTCTGTTAAAATGTAATAAACACATATTCTTCTTTTGTTTGGATACTTTACATTAGTTTTGGATGATACCACAAATTTAGGTATCAATCCAATACCAAGTCGTTACAGGATCATACATTGGTCATATTCAAAGTCCTCATGTGTCAAGGGATGTATTTCCTGAGTTTATAAACATAATATGAATTTTTTTAAATGAAAAAAGATTTTGTGACAATAAAAAAAATAGCGACTAGATACGCTCTTGTACTTGACATCATTACAGTGGATGTCCCCCATGGCATTCAGGAACGGCGTCATTAGCGGTGACGCCGGTGAGCTACGGTGTGTAATGAAGCATGTTTAGCTATTCCTCGTCCTGCAGGGATGATACTTGTAAGAAACGCACTTTATTTGTCGCCATGGAGGCGAGGATTAGTGATTTAGAAGTAGCTAAAACACTGCCGACTGCAGATGGATTTTAGCTGCTAGCTAGCTAGCTATGTCTTAAAGCACCTCTTCCTGAGGGCGTTTCAGTGTTATAGCTTCACCTTTATCTTTAGTTTTTAGGCCAAAATGCGTCCCTTCTCCCTTTTCTGTCTACACACCTTGTCTGCTTGTAAGTACTCCGTGATTGTGCACTGCCGAACATGCTCCTCTGCTCGTAAACCAGCAATATCATGACGTGACGACGTGCTGTCATGACCGTTAATAAAAAATATGGGGAACCGGTACTTTTCAAACAGAGTATAGTACCATTTTTGATTCATTAGTACCGCGATACTATACTAGTACCGGTACACCGTAAAACCGTAATACATACATTACAATGCTTTTTTTCGCCATACAGCAATTGCGATGTAACAACAATCATTTGTAAAATAAATTAGGAATGCAGGATTTACAATATTATCAGTAAATGATCAGAAACACTTCAGTTTGCATTGGTTTCAGCAAGCTATAACAGACTAAACAGCAACACTACTTTAGCTGCTTCAACTGTAACACATCAGACTGTGACGACACTACAATACGAAGTATAATTCATAAAACATTGAATATTAAGAGTATGTGAAAGTCAGACTCCGACCTCTTTTATATCCAAGACGACCTCCTTAACACGTTGCAATCAGTCAGAAATATCAAGCAGCTAAATGCGCCAAACATAGTGAAGTGTGGAGAGAGTGTTTTGCATATTACCCATCATGCATTGGGGTGGCTATTAATAGGTATAATTTTAAGTTATGTATGGTGATTTCTAGGGATGTCCGATAATGGCTTTTTACCGATATCCGATATTCCGATATTGTCCAACTCTTTAATTACCGATACCGATATCAACCGATACCGATATCAACCGATATATACAGTCGTGGAATTAACACATTATTATGCCTAATTTGGATAACCAGGTATGGTGAAGATAAGGTACTTTTCATAAAATAAAATAAAATAAGATAAATAAATTAAAAACATTTTCTTGAATACAAAAGAAAGTAAAACAATACAAAAACAGTTACATTGAAACTAGTAATTAATGAAAATGAGTAAAATTAACTGTTAAAGGTTAGTACTATTAGTGGACCAGCAGCACACACAATCATGTGTGCTTACGGACTGTATCCCTTGCAGACTGTATTGATATATATTGATATATAATGTAGGAACCAGAATATTAATAACAGAAAGAAACAACCCTTTTGTGTGAATGAGTGTAAATGGGGAAGGAAGTTTTTTGGGTTGGTGCACTAATTGTAAGTGTATCTTGTGTTTTTTATGTTGATTTAATAAAACAAACAAAAAAAAAAAAACCGATACCGATAATAAAAAAAACGATACCGATCATTTCCGATATTACATTTTAACGCATTTATCGGCCGATAATATCGGCAGGCCGATATTATCGGACATCTCTAGTGATTTTTCATGTTTTATAATGTCCACAGAGTTAATGAGCAGGAGGTGTTTTATATGCAACATGTGTGTTCACTTTTTGTGTTGCTTTTAATTTATTTGCTTCATGAGAGCAAAATGTTGTTTGGATTGGTTCATATAAATTCATTACACTTCAAAATAAAACTTGTAGTCATTGGCAATAAATACTTACATTGACTGCAAGATGGCAGTAAAATTGCAGTGACTAAACTCTCAGGTGAATAAAAGTAGACTAAAGACACACCCTCGGCCAGACTTCTTATTAAACTTGTGATGTCTTGCGGGCCAGATTTAAGACGCCGGTGGGCCGCACTTGGCCCATGGGCCGTAGTTTCACACCCTTGGTCTAAATCAGGGGTGCTCATTACGCCGATCGCGATCTACCGGTCGATCTCGGAGGGTGTGTCAGTTGATCACCAGCCGGGCATTAAAAAAATAGTCCTAAAAATGAGCGATCATAAATCTTCACTATGACGTCACTTTTGTCACTTGATTGACATTCACGGCACCCGAGGGTCTTCTGAGATGACGCTGGCTGCTGCCAGCTCATTAAAATTACCGACTGGAAGGCGAGAAACACTTTCTTTCAACAGACACTGGCGCCGTACCTGTCGTCAAAACTCCAAAGACCGACTGCACAGTTGCACAATAAAAGCTCTGCTTCATCCTGCCTGCGCTACCAAAATAAGAGTCTCAGAAAGCTGGTGTGCACAAGCTAGCAAGCTACGGAGTTTGCCGACAATGTATTTCTTGTAAAGTGTATACAAAGGAGTACGGAAGCTGGACAAATAAGATGCCAAAAACCAACCACTTTCATGTGGTATTGGACAGAAAGGAGGACTTTTTTTCTCCTCCATTCGAAAATGCGGACGTTATCATCACCACTGTCTGATTCAATCAATGCAAGTCATCAGAATCAGGTAATACACCAACTTATATTCTTGTCTTCATGAAAGAAAGGAATCTATATGTGTTAAACATGCTTGTATTATCTTTAACCACCTTTAACTTGTTAACAATATTAACTATATGTGTTAAACATGCTTGTATTATCTTTAACCACCTTTAAGTTGTTAACAATATTAACTATATGTGTTAAACATGCTTGTATTATCTTTAACCACCTTTAAGTTGTTAACAATATTAACTATATGTGTTAAATATGCTTGTTTTATCTTTAGCCACCTTTAAGTTGTTAACAATATTAACTATTTGTGTTAAACATGCTTGTATTATTTTTAACCACCTTTAACTTGTTAACAATATTAACTATATGTGTTAAACATGCTTGCATTATCTTTAAACACCTTTAACTTGTTAACAATATTAACTATATGTATTAAACATACTTGTATTATCATTAAACACCTTTAATGTATTAACAATATTAACTATATGTGTTAAACATGCTTGCATTATCATTAAACACCTTTAACTTGTTAACAAAAACATATATTTCATAAATAAGTAAATATAAATTATATATATGAATGAGGTAGATCCCCACGACTTGATCAATTGAAAAGTAGCTCGCCTGCAGAAAAAGTGTGAGCACCCCTGGTCTAAATGGTATTTTCCCTGAGAATGACAGCATGTAATCTGTAAGAGTCCATCAGAATACAGTTCAGGGTTTTCCAGTCCATATGACTCCGGTACTAAGTGCCTTGTTGTCTCCTTTTCAGTCTGCACATCCTACGAGCTGAGTGTCCATTTCCTCTGAGTGGGTAAAATGCAATATACCGATAGTGATAAAAAAAAATAAAGTCAGAAGAGTAAGGTAGATGAGATAGAAGGTGGTGTTGTTAGTGAGCCCATCATACTGCTGGACACCCACGGTTGTAATCTGGAGGTGTTGTCATTGATTGGCTGTGCCTCAGCTGGAGATGTTTACATCTGTGATGAATTCAAAGCCACCTGCGTACTTGCCATGCAGCTGCTTCTTATGTGTTGCTGTTGTGCAAAGGTGGAGTCACAAATGGGCTAAACAGCAGAGACCTCCAAAGTGGATCTACTGTGAACAAGTTTACTCCATTACCGCGCACGCTTTTAGCCTGATTCAGCAACTCAGCAGCTCTTAAAGTGATCAATAATAAAGGGAAGTTGGATCAAACTTCTGCAGGGAGAATGGTCACCGCCCATCCATCTCTCCAGTCACTCAAAGCTGTTTGCTTGTGTGATTTAATATTTGCTTGCCCTCCAGTTTTCTGTCTCAAACCACAACAGCATTGATTCAGTCAAATGTCTGTGACCCTCTGAGGAATATTCAATCAGATATTTTATCTCTCTGCATGTCTGGGCAAGTCCTGCCCGAGACAGTCAACCAATGATTTTAATCAGCAGAGTAAGGATCTTGGGTTTCTGCCATGTATCATTATGAAAAATTTGGCAGAACGATCTTAGCTCACTCGTATCTACAAAAACACTTTAACACTACAGTATTTGGCAATATACTTTTGTCTGCGCATCAACTCTTTGTTCTTCTGATTCTTAATCAAACCTGTCTTTGGAATATGCATATGTATCGGTTTATGGTTTTATGGTATTAGGTTATTTTGAACATGCAAACAGTTACAATATGGTATATCACATATTTCAAGTTTTTCTATTACAGGTTGTCTGAAAAGGAGTAGGAAAAAGCAGACCTTATTTAATCCTACCCCTGTCGGCAGTGGTGGGCCGTGCATTTCCCACCATGCCTTCAGTCATGTCCGACTACAATGATTACCTCTCAAAATACCATAATTTATCTCACCACATGACCATTGCTGGAGAAATACTATACAGGAACACATTTACCTGCTACTGTGCATTGGAATACATCAACAATGTACAAAACAGGTAATTTTCTGGCACAAATCAATTAAAACGCATCAGCAATTAAAACGTATCTTATGTGGTACTGTCAAAATTAAAATTGCAAAAAACATATTGAAAGTGAAAAAATTTCATATTTGAACTCATAATTTGTAGCACCTATTCGATGCCGTATAAGCCAGTGGTACCCCTCGTCGCCGGCTTATTTGAGTGGAAATAGCGAGCATTTCCCCATTTCATCTTCAGAACAGCTGAGCTAGCTTCCGGGGTTGGCTGACATCGTCTCTCAAGATGTAGTTTCTCTTTAAATATCCTTCTTGAAAATGGCCTTGCAAATATATATATCTCCCACCTAGTCAACGTTTTGTTCCTTCTTTTCTGCTATCTCGGTATGGCTCGGCGCAACACTTCCTGCATCCTGCTAAGTTGAACATTGTGAATGGCTCCTCACTTTGGAATGACAAGTGAGTATCCAATCACAGTCTCGTTAACATCAGGCTACTTAGATAGGCTACTGTCAACAACTTGTGATCTGATTGGCTATCGCAACTGTCTTTCAACTCTATTTGTTCTCAAATTCATCCGCTAACGGACCCGATGAGTATCCAATCACAGGACGCGTAAATGTCATGTTCAACGTGAGGCCATCTAGGAGGTCTTACTGACAACAACTCGTGATTTGATTGGCTATCGCAGCTGTCTATCACTGTACGTCCCTGTTCACTTACAGTGCATGGACGCCCGTATTGTTGATTCTGAAGGTCTCGGGCAGATTTGGTACAGCATGGCAACAAAAGCTAGCTGAATTCTGATTAGATACAAACTAAAACTAAAAACAACAGCTCTGGAACGAGCATAATATGACATGACGAGAATATGAATACTTTTAGATATTTAGGGAAAGTAAATTAAAAATTAATTTTATCTTTAATTATGATCATGATTTCTGGTTATGTTAGGCCAGCAGAGAAAGCCTTACTGGTTACTGTCGGTTTCAGAGTAATTTCTAACACATTTGTTTGTTCTCAATCTGTAACACGAAGAGTGGATTAATAAATAAATAAATGAGTCAGTAAGTAAATAAATTGAATACTATTATGTTGGATCCACTATGGACTGGACTCTCACAATATTATGTCAGACCCACTCGACATCCATTGCATTCGGTCTCCCCTAGAGAGGGGGGGGGGGGGGGTTTACCCACATATGCGGTCCTCTCCAAGGTTTCTCATAGTCATTCACATCGACGTCCCACTGGGGTGAGTTTTTCCTTGCCCTTATGTGGGCTTTGTACCGAGGATGTCGTTGTGGCTTGTGCAGCCCTTTGAGACACTTGTGATTTAGGGCTATATAAATAAACATTGATTGATTGATTGATTGAATAATAAATAAGGTTCTAAATAATAAATATTATAAGTACGTTTTGATTAACATAATGAGAGAATAAGATTTTTTTTTTTTTAATAAGGTTCACGATGTTTATCAGGATTTATCTTCTTTGTAAACACTTTGCGTTTGAACAGTTTCTTAAACTGGATCATATTAGTACTTTGTTTGACTTCTTTGCTTAATCCATTCTGTGATTTATTTCCACATACTGATAAAGCTGGATGACTATGGCAAAAATAATAATCGTGAGTGTGATTGGTTGTCTGTCTCTGTGTTGGCCCTGCAATGAGGTGGCGACTTATCCAGGGTGAATGCTGCCTTCCGCCCGAGAGCGGCTGGGATAGGCTCCAGCATCCCGCTGTAACCCAGAAAGGAAAAAGTGGTAGAAAATGGATGGATGATTATTTTGATTGATATTTATATTACGATTAATGACACAATTATTGTTTAGTTCATCCTCTACGTTGAGTGTGTCGGGGATGAATGAGGGGTCCCAGACACATTATATTCCGAAAAAATTTATTGTACTCACAGTGACAGCATTTCAGTGATATACATGTCCATTTCACTAATATTTTGCGTTTAGCAGCGAATTCCGTTTAATTGGCCAATTCTGTGACTCCGTCCGCGGTTACATGAATGCGGACATCATATGGCTTTACTTTTTTTTATTTAGTTTATTGATTATTGATTAGACATATTATTTCTTTGTCAAATACAAAATTGCAACAATGGTGCCATGTCAAACTTCTAGTAGGAGTGCTCTTTTTTTCACTCACACGATGGCTCGCCCGTTTCCTCATCACAAGCTCAGAAAATTGCATGCACGTTGCGCAGCCCAATACTCATTTTTATTCGATTATACTGTTTTTATGATCGTGGGAAGATTAATCAAAATGTGATTAATCGTCCAGCCCTACAATCTGATATACTAAAGGTTTTAAATGTTGTATGTGCATACAAATGTTTAAAGTTCAACTATTCTCCAAAGGTTATATTTCTCCTCTTATGTTGAGAAAAAAATGTTTTACCTTCTTGGGTAGCAGGTTATAGTTTGCCTTGTGCATAATTTTAGCTTTTTGCTGATTCAACAAATCATCGACTTTCAATATTACTTATCTCAGTAGCCAACATTATGTATTATTAGTGACGGAAGCATACTTTTGTAGTTATTTCCCCATATTTCTACACAGTTACTCAGATATGGTAACACCAGTGAGCCTTAGAGAATATGGAGTGATTTTTGGTCCAGAACATATTTACACCTTATGTTGTATATATTTATGAGATTTTCAGTGCATTTTATCATCTATTATTACACCCAAAAAGGTATTTTACTCTGTCAACGTCTATGTGGTCTATTTGTATTTGCGTTTGACTTTCTCTTTTGCTGTTATGGAATGGCATTGTTTTAGTTTTACTGAGATTCAATGTTAGTCTGTTTTTGTCATTTCTTTAATTTGTTCATTTATTCTGTTAATATTTGTCTTAGCTCATGTGTGCTGTCTCATGAACAAAACCAAATTGTGTCGTCTGAAAATATTACTGACTTTACAGTAAGTCTTTTGCAACTTTACAAATGTCTTTTGTATAGAGATTAAACACTTTTGGTCCCAGTATTGATCCCTGCGGTACACTGCAAGATATATTTAGTGCTCTAGATGTGTGTTTGCCTCGCTTCTAGTTTAAAATTGTACATTTTAAGTAGAGATGTCCGATAATATCGGCCTGCCGATGTTATTGCCCGATAAATGCTTTAAAATGTAATATCGGAAATTATCGGTATCGGTTTTTTTATTATCAGTATCGTTTTGTTGTTGTTGTTTTGTTTTTTTTATTATATCAACATAAAAAACACAAGATACACATACAATTAGTACACCAACCCAAAAAACCTCCCTCCCCCATTTACACTCATTCACACTCATTCACACAAAAGGGTTGTTTCTTTCTGTTATTTATATTCTGGTTCCTACATTATATATCAATATAGATCGATACAATCTGCAAGGGATACAGTACGTAAGCACACATGATTGTGCGTGCTGCTGGTCCACTAATAGTACTAACCTTTTAACAGTTAATTTTACTCATTTTCATTAATTACTAGTTTCTATGTAACTGTTTTTATATTGTTTTACTTTCTTTTTTATTCAAGAAAATATTTTTAATTTATTTATCTTATTTTATTTTATTAATTAAAAAAAAAAAAACCTTATCTTCACCATACCTGGTTG
Organism: Nerophis lumbriciformis; assembly: GCF_033978685.3. Taxonomy (NCBI): domain Eukaryota; kingdom Metazoa; phylum Chordata; class Actinopteri; order Syngnathiformes; family Syngnathidae; genus Nerophis; species Nerophis lumbriciformis. The sequence continues at coordinate 52,356,154 of NC_084548.2, forward strand.
TCCAAATTAGGCATAATAATGTGTTAATTTCACGACTGTATATATCGGTATCGGTTGATATCGGTATCGGTAATTAAGAGTTGGACAATATCGGAATATCGTATATCGGCAAAAAGCCATTATCGGACATCCCTAATTTTAAGTCATGTGACTATTAGAAGCAGTAGTTTTTTAGAAAGCAGAAATGGGTAACGAAACGTTGTTCCTTAATTGCACCAGTGCCAGTTGCTGGTCAAATGTTCATCTCTTGACCAGAAACTTGCTTTGATGGTGTTATCGTGTGAGTGAGTGGGCAACAGGAGTAATCCCAATCAAAATAAATTAATATAAAATAATGCAAAAATTAGACCAGCTTGATGCCGGCCTGCTGCTCAAACTCATGCATGTCACAAGCACATAAATAATAGTTAAGCTGCATTAACTAAATCACTGTAGGTAATATTTGCTTTGAAGCCCCATTATGAAGATGAATACCACTAGGCAGTATCAGCATGCAACAGGGCGGAGGGAGAATGGGAATCCTCTTTTCTCCCAATTTCCACAGTGTGGGTGTTTCATGTAAAATGCTCTCATCTATCAGAGTTGTCAGGGGAGCATGTTCCTCAGTGGGGGAGTTTGTCATTTCTCTTTGTTTCTCTGTTACCGAGGCTAAAAGATGCCACAGATGTAATGCTGGTACCTTGTATAATGTTTTATAACCATACTGAGATGAAGCTCCTGGGTCAGCAGGGAATCAGCAGAGTTGCTATGGCGACAGGTGTCTACGGGATGAATCTTGTCGATTATGTGCGCCCAGCGCATCATACATCTGTAAATCAGTCTGAGCTGTTGTTTCATTTGGATGAAGACTTTTCATGTGTTTGTGATACTTTGTGTCAATAGCTTGTTGAATATATGTCAGTCTCTATTCCGCTTCTCACCTCTGCTGCTGTCTGGAGGTGGTTAGGAAATGGCGTTACTGGCTGTGGCTGTGACTGCACTGCAGCCATTTCAACTCGGCCAGGATAAGCCCATGCATGGGACCAATGGGAAACACAAACCTCCCTCCAGTTTGATGATGCGGGCATTACTTGAGGCTTTTTATGTCACACAACCACAAATGTAACAACTTTCAGTTGCTTTTGTAAATTAAGCATCATCTCCAGTGTACAACATGCAGAGCTTAAAGCATACTTGCCAACCCTCCCGAATTTTCCGGGAGACTCCCGAAATTCAGCGCCTCTCCCGAAAACCTCCCGGGACAAATATTCTCCCGAAAATCTCCCGATTTTCAGCCGGAGCTGGAAGCCACGCCCCCTCCAGCTCCATGCGGACCTGAGTGAGGACAGCCTTTTTTCATGACGGGAGGACAACAGGGTGACAATAACTAAATCATCCAGACTAGAGATAAATTGTATTATTATGTTTATTTTACCTAAAAATAAATATGTTTATTAATTAAAAAAAAAAAAAAAACTAAATACATTTTTACTATATTTTGCTAAAAACATCACAATTAATTGTATTTTTATTTGTATTTTTTCGTGACTCCTTATTACATCCAGCCATAGAATTATACATTAAAATAAACATATTTAAATAATTGATTTTAAATTATCATAATAATTCATTTAAAATGACCATATTTAATTATTAAAATAATTGCTTGTTTATCAACAACTTTAGAATTTTATTCATTACATTTTGAAACTCTCAGAAGCCAAGTTATGTTATATTCCTTAATATTTATTTATGCAAGTTTGAAGTATCAATTATCTAAACACAGTTTGTTTGCATATTTTCAGGATGTAGATCTTTCTCTCTCTCTCTCTTTCTCTCTCTCTCTCTCTCTCTCTCTCTCTCTCTCTCTCTCTCTCGCTCTCTCTCTCTCTCTCTCTCTCTATATATATATATATACATATATATATATATATATATATATATATATATATATATATATATATATATATATATATATATATATATATGTATGAAATACTTGACTTGGCGAATTCTAGCTGTCAGTATACTCCTCCCCTCTTAACCACGCCCCCAACCACGCCCCGCCCCACCCCTGACCACGCCCCCAACCCTCACCTCCCGAAATCGGAGGTCTCAAGGTTGGCAAGTATGGCTTAAAGACAACTTTTTTGTGTCTCTGTGATTGTTCAAAGATAGTTTCCACCCGATTGGTTTATGGCAGGGCTACACAACTAGCGGCCGCGAGGCCTACATTGCAGAAAATTCCTAAAAACATTAGAGTGCTCCTGATGTATAGAGGAACTTGGACCACTGTAGGGTTGTACGATGTTCCGGTATTAGTATAGTACCGCGATACTAATGAATAATTTTCGGTACTATACCGTCTCTGAAACGTACCGGTCCAGCACCCCCCGCGCCCGCGTCAAAGTCACGTCGTGACATTACCAGGCGCGGCCTTCGCTGCTGCCCACTGCTCCCCTCACCTCCCAGGGGGTGATCAAGGGTGATGGGTCAAATGCAGAGAATAATTTCGCCACACCTAGTGTGTGTGTGACAATCATTGGTACTTTAACTTTAACTTTAACAGTGCTGGTTTTACGAGCAGACGAGCATGTTCAGCCTTGCACAATCACGGAGTACTTACAAGCAGACACTGTGTGTAGACAGAAAAGGGAGAACAGACGCATTTTGTCTTAAAAACTAACGATAAAGGTGAAGTTATAACACTGAAAGGTGCTTTAAGACATGGCTAGCTACTTAGCGGCTAAATTCCATCCGCAGTCGGCAATGTTTTAGCTACTTCTAAATCACTAATCCTCGCCTCCATGGGGACAAATAAAGTACGTTTCTTACAAGTATCATCCCTGCAGGACGAGGAATAGCTAAACAAGCTTCACTACACATCGTAGCTCACCGGCATCATAATGTAAACAAATGCCATTGGTGGATCTACACCTAACATCCGCTGTAATGATATCAAGTACATGCCCGTATGTAGTCGAAACTACTATGATTACGTCAATATTTTTTGGCATCACAACACCTTCTGTCGTTTTTAAAACAATTATACTATGTTTATAAACTCAGGAAATAAGTCCCTGGACACATGAAGACTTTGCATATGACCAATGTATGATCCTGTAACTTATTGATACCCAATTTGTGGTATCATCCAAAACTAATGTAAAGTATCCAAACAACAGAAGGTTATTACATTTTAACAGAAGTGTAGACAGAACATGTTAAAAGAGAAAGTAAGCAGCTATTAACAGTAAATGAACAAGTAGATCAATAATTAATTTTCTACCACTTGTCCTTAATAATTTTGAAAAATAATAAAATGATAAATGATACAATATGTTACTGCATGTCAGCAGACTAATTAGGAGCTTTTGGTTGTTTACTTACTACTAAAAGACAAGTTGTCTAATATGTTCACTAGTTTATTTAAGGACTTAACTGCAATAAGAAACATATGTTTAATGTACCCTAAGATTTTTTGTTAAAATAAAGCCAATAATGCTATTTTTTGTGGTCTCTTATATTTAGAAAATTACCGAAAAGTATCGAAATAATTTTAGTACCGGTACCAAAATATTGGTATCGTTACAACACTACTGTAAACACATTGGCAGATCCTTCCATTGATATTTAACCCAGCTCGCAAACGTAAAACACTGAGCCAAAAGTTTGATTTACATAACTTAGGCATTCCTCAAGGCACTCCTTAAGGGTCCTTAAAAACAGCAGAGCGCACCTGTAACTCTGACAAAATAGACCAAAATCAAATATTTACTGGAGAGGACGTTGTTCTCCGGAATATACAAAATAAGTGAAGGAAGAAGTCAGGCCGCCTTGGTCCTTAGCTTTCTGGAATCGCAGCGCCCAAAACAATTCTCTTTTGAAAAACATTTGTATTCAATTATATATTCTTGGTTTGTGGTTTAGTTATTAATCTTGAACATGCATACACTTTTACATCGTGATACACCACATATAGACAGTTTCAATGTCAGAGCCTTAATGCTCTGTGTCCTCTTGTTCAATCACCATTCTGCCTGGCTCTTATCTAACCTGACTCTCTCCAGATCCTTGTAGTTCGCTGAGCTCCAAACAAGGATCTGGGATCGAGGGCAAACTCCTTCAAGATAACAAAAAATAATGAACCAATCAGGATCGCCGGGCGGGATTTCATAGATGTGACGTAGCGCCGAAGCGACTGTTTGATTCAAACAACAATGGCGGCACGCAGCGAGGAGTCGTGTGCTGACATTGATTCTGCTATTGCAACTGTTTTGTCGAATCTATCAAATATTAATTATTTAAAAGATGAACAGAGAACGGTTTTGAAGGCATTTATTGGTGGCAAGGATGTTTTGGCTCTTCTTCCGACCAGGTTTGGCAAGAGCTTGATTTACTAAATCGCTCCACTGGCGGTGAAGGAAATGGGACGAGTGCAGAACCCTGTTGTATAATTGTCTACGCGCTGATTGATCTGCTTTTTTCGTTGGCGACTTTGTGAAATATTTTTTTACTGTTCCCAATTAAGTTTTTTATTCGCATATATTCTTTGCACAAACGACATCGATTGTCTACTGACATTGCTGCGTTGTTTCAGTAAAAGTTCTCTAACTTTTCGCTGTGTCGTTATCAGTGTTGGGTTAGTTAATGAAAACCAGAAACTAGTTACAGTTACTTTATTTCAAAAGTAACTCAGTTACTAACTCAGTAACTTACACCAAAAAGTAATGCGTTACTGTGAAAAGTAACTATTTAGTCTTTCTTCTTTTTTTTAAGGCTTCCATTAATGCCTTTTTAGCCTTCATTTCAGTACTGTTATTGCACTGGAGAATAATACAATCTGTTGATCAACTTGACATGCATTTGCATCACTGAACTCTGCTAAGCAATGTGGTCGACATACAACACACAAAGACAAAGATATGTTTCAAAGGGCCAATTTATTTTGGGCCAGAACAAATTGACAAAACTATTTTAAATAGCTGCAACATAACATACATAAGTAACAAAACGCATAATAACAACATGTCACAACATAGCTGTAAACCTGGCTTCATCCAAGGAAGGCACACATGCCATGATTATATGTCATGTCACTATATACAGCACACACACTGCTATACACACACACCTAACTAGGCGTTTTTTTCTCTCAAGGAATTGTGAAATAAAATCATGTCTTCAGGAGATCAACACTGTACTGAAGCCCAGAACGCTCTACGCATTTCCCCAGTTTTAGTTTATAGATAAGGAAAGATTGGCCTGGCCCACGAGGATCCCTCTTTATGTTTGTGAACTTTATAGTCTATACATTTAGAGTGATGTGATAATCAAACACTCGAGAAGTCTAGAATGAAAGAGTATATAAGAGAATTAACAGAGTGTGTGTACCTTCAGTGCTGAATGATGAGCAGAGGCAGAGTTTGGAGTGTTTTCTTTAGCTCGCTTTCCATGTTTATGTCCTCATAGTCCGGGTACGTGAAAATATTTCTGTGCCATTTGCTGTCATGCTAATTAGCTGCCTGAAAGCGGGTGACTCCACTGTAGAAATAGCCTGCATGTTTTCAACCACATACGCTGCAATGGCTTTATCAATGTTGTCCTGCCTAGCAGTCCCTCTGTTAAAATCCTTAGGTGGAGGTGAAGTGGCATCGGAGTCTGTGTCTCTCCTTACTACCTTCGTCGAAGCATGTTGCTTTTGTAGCTGTTTCAGCAGATATGAATTGCTGTTTTGGGCAGTAGATAGGATCTTTGATCCAAGACACAACTTACATTTAACTAAAATGTTCTTTTCTTTGTGCTCAACAAAAGAAAAGTAGTGAAAATATCTCCATGTTAAGGAAACTCAGCTTCGGCTCTGCTATGATGTCTTGTTAGTAAACACAGACCCCCCCCCCCCCCCCCCCCCCCCCCGCCCCACACACACCCACACACAGCGCGCCCTTTCTCCCCCTTGTGACACAGGAAGAATCAGAAGGACGACACCGCAGCTCTCCAATAAAACACACTCAGATCTTTTCAGTTTCTAGCCGATACTATATAAAAAAATAACGTAAAATAACGCAGTAACGCATCATGTAGTAACGGTAACTGAGTTTCTGAATATAAAAAATAACGCGTTAGACTACTAGTTACCGCCGAAAATAACGGCGTTACTTTGTAACGCGTTAGTCCCAACACTGGTCGTTATCCAGAACGGCTGTTCTGTTTTGCATTTCCCAGGGTCGCTCTCCTCAGCATCACGGGTTGATTTTGATGTGAGTAGTTGAAGTAGCACGTCATTCAAGATAACGGACAAGTGGTTTATCCAATCACATATAATTATTATTTTACAAGGCCCCGCCTTCTGAAATACATCTCCTATTGAGAAGTCTCAGATCCTTGTGTGGAGCTCAGTGAACTACAAGGATCTGGCGAGAGTCAGGTTAGTTCTGATCTGGTCTTTACTCAAAAGTGCAGTTGGTATGGCCTGTGGCGACACATGCTGGGGTTTTAGAGGAGTCTATGTGTTATGGTGAGCAGCGCAGCGGAACCCAAGATGCAAGGCAGAGTTGTTTGCATAAACAAAAGTCTTTAATAAGTTCAATAAACTCAGGTTTATCCATAAATTGTATTCCACAAAGAAAGGCTAGGTAAAAATGGTAACAAAAGGTGTAGCTCAATGGTTAGTAGAACTGTCCATAAACAAGGCAAAAAAGACAAATACAAGAAGAGACTATACACAACAAGAACGGAAACAGGAGGCAAAAAAAACCTCGAACATTACTGAGCTTATGGAAATGCACGATACCTTACGGGGCTGGTTGGAAAAAAGAAGGAATGACGAGGGCTTCAGAGGTAGGGAAGAGATCCAGTAGTCCTTGCCATGTACTTGGACGAACCTGCACTGACTAACTGCATACAGCTAGCACAAATAGGCCTAATTGCAGACCTGGAACAGATATGATTCCTGGTACCCCCGTTCACCAGACTCCTTGTGATCTCGCAATTAGGAAATGACAGATCAGAAAAACAATTACAAAAATACAACAATAGAATAAGAGTAACATGATCAGAAAACACAACAAATAACCCAAAAACTTACCAGTATATTCTTGTTGTGGAATAACCTTGCAGGCTTTTTGTTAGCAACTGCAAAATATATACTATCTAACTTTATGTATGGCTACTAAGTGTCATGTGTTAAATTGCATTTTTAAACATTTTTAAACATTTTTCTTTATGCAAACCCACAGCTGTAGTATTATACACTCCTGAAGCTATTACATGGGGAAATGCTGTTTGACCATGAAAAATTATAAATACTTATGGATTATTTGCCTTTAAAGATCTCTTTACGTTTATTTATTTATTTAAATTAGGACAATGCATATTCATCAACATAGAGCAACAATGTAAATATGCCGGAGTTAGCACAATAGCTCATTTTCATCCGTTGTCCTAAGGCAGGTTAATACAGTAAACATTTTCAACAGGTCATGATACAAAAGAATACATCAATCACAAGACATTACACATTGCTGTTACTCAAAACAGCAACAATTACAAAACTACCTTCACAGTACCTTACTGACTGCTACTAGAATTTTGTTAAGCTTTGTTCACAATATTGAAGATGTGATAAATATGCAAATAAAATGTTTGGTTTTGGTTTAGAAATACAGTAAGAACACTGTGAAGTCCGGATCAAGAGTCAAAGGTCAGGTCAGGGTTAAAAAGATGTATGTGACGCATGACTGAACCGATAAAACACTCCAGACATTCAACTCACGCTGAGAAGCAAGTTATACTTCTGAGCTTGAGGAAGACGGAAAAAAGGCCACAGGGCTTGGGAGGATGAGACAGGACGGAAATGGGGGACAAGGCCAAAAAAACAAACAGTCCAAAGCACGTATCTATTTTCTATAGTGGAATCAAAGTGGGAGTCCACTTCCCCGCCAACCCGTGGGTCACTTCCTTTCTACTGGTGACATCACAACGTCTCTGGAGTACATTAATATGTATCATATACTGAGCTAATCTCAATGTTCTACCTTGCGTCTAAATGTGTGTCAATCATATGATTAAATGCTAAAAGCTGAAAATGCTCGGCTTCCTGTAAACAGAGTGTGCTTCACAGCTCAGCTCACAGTGGCACAGCTGCGACTTAGGGGGCAGGCTATTTTTATATATCCACTCTTTGTTTTTATTTCTCTTTTGCTTCCAGTCCTTCGGCCACCTCCTGCCGACCTGCACCACTGCCCTCACGTATGCTCCACTTGGCGTTCACAAAATGCTGGGCTTGTTTTTTTCCCATAGATTAATTAATTCAATGATTCTTGCAACGTGAACATGCGGAGCAAGGTACCCTTAGAGACCCAGTGTGATACCAATAGCCCATTGCTCTTTTTGCTCCTCCTACAGACTCGTATTCGGCAGCAGGCAGTGAGGGCAGCATCTCTACCTCTGTGGCGTCCCTGCCCCCACAGGCTTCAGGCAGCTCGGCCCCCAGCTCCCCTGGCTCCAAGCGTTCTGTCAGCACCCTGAAAAAATGGCTCACAAACCCAGTTCGCAAGCTCAGTGCTGGGGCCACAGCTAAAGGGGAACGTCAAATCCGCAAACTTGAGGGAAAACCTACACCCCTTTCGTCCCACAGCCTGGATCTGGGCAGCCCCCCGAAACTTGATGGGCCGCTCACCATCCTGCCTGTCACACACACAGAACTGGTGAGCAGTGAACATTTTAGGGTGGACACATCAGCAAACACAGTATTTTTCAACCACTGTGCAATACAGTCTGGTGTGCCGTGGGAGAATATGTAATTTCACCTATTTGGGTTAAAAATATTTTTTGCAAACCAGTAATAATAATCTGTAAATGTGACGTTGTTGAGTGTCGGTACTGTCTAGAGCTCGGCAGAGTAACCATGTTATACTCTTCCATATCAGTAGGTGGCAGCAAGTAGCTAATTGTTTTGTAAATGTCGGGAACATGGTTTGTCGTGATCACAATATGCAGACGACAGTGTGCAGCTAAAAAGGTATCTAATGCTTAAACCAAAAATAAAAAAAAGGTGAGTGCCGCTAAGAAAAGGCATTGAAGCTTAGAGATGGCTATGCAAAACGAAACTAAAACTGAACTGGTTGCAAAGTAAACAAAAAAAGAATGCTGGACGACAGCAAAGACTTACAGCGTGTGGAGCAGACAGCGTCCACAAAGTACATCCGAACATGACATGACAATCAACAACGTCCCCACAAAGAAGGATAGCGACAACTTAAATAGCCTTGATTGCTAAAACAAAGCAGGTGCGGGGAATAGCGCTCAAAGAAGACATGCAACTGCTAGAGGAAAATACCAACAAAACAGGAAAAGGCAAAATAGAAGCGCAAGACAAGAACTAACACACCCGTATTTTCCGCACTATAAGGCGCACCTAAAAACCACAATTTTTCTCAAAAGCTGACAGTGCGCCTAATAACCCGGTGCGCTTTATTACGATTCATTTTCATAAAGTTTCGGTCTCGCAACTTCGGTAAACAGCCGCCATCTTTTTTCCCGGTAGAACAGGAAGCGCTTCTTCTTCTACGCAAGCAACCGCCAAGGAAAGCACCCGCCCCCATAGAACAGGAAGCGCTTCACCCGCCCCCATAGAACAGGAAGCGCTTCACCCGCCCCCGGAAGAAGAAGAAAAAACGCGCGGATATCACCGTACGTTTCATTTCCTGTTTACATCTGTAAAGACCACAAAATGGCTCCTGCTAAACGATCCGGTTCATAAAAAGACGCAATCTCTCCATCCGCACACGGATTACTACCGTATTTCACAGCAACTGAACCGCACTGTGGAACGGGAGCACGTACGGTGAATATTCGCTCCACAGGGAATGAAGTCATCCTTCACTGTGGTTCTAGCTTGCCATGCTAACTTCCACTCATGGTGATATTCAAAAGGAAGACCTTGCCAAAAGAGACCTTTCCAGCCGGCGTCATCATAAAAGCTAACTCGAAGGGATGGATGGATGAAGAAAAGATGAGCGAGTGGTTAAGGGAAGTTTACGCGAAGCCGGGTGGCTTTTTTCACACAGCTCCGAAGGCGAACACACCTTCACTAAGACGGGCAGACAGCCTCGGACGACATACGCCAACATCTGCCAGTGGATCGTAAATGCTTGGGCAGATATTTCGGTCACAACTGTGGTCCGAGCTTTCCGGAAGGCAGGATTCACAGAACAACAGCGACACTGACTCCCGATGACTTCTACGAGACGGAACCGGCCATTTTGGATCCCACGCTTGCGCAATTTTTCAATTCGGACACCGAAGACGAAGAATTCGAAGGATTTACGAATGAAGAATAACTTCAGAAGGTGAGCGCTATGTTTATTTTGTGTGTTGTGACATTAACGTTCGAGCAACATTATGTTACTATTGCTCTACACCATTTTGAATTTTACTATGTTTGTGATTGCACATTTGCGTACATTTTGGGACAGAGTTGTTAGAACGCTGGTTTTCAATATATTATTAAAGTTTGACTGAACTATCTGACTGTTTTTTTGACATTCACTTTAGCGCAGCGTTTTTTTGACATTCACTTTAGCGCAGCGTAGGCGCGGCTTTTAGTCCGGGGCGGCTTATTGGTGGACAAAATTATGAAATATGTAATTCATAGAAGGTGCGGCTAATAATCCGGTGCGCCTTATAGTGCGGAAAATACGGTACACACAGGAAGACACCAAAGAACTCCAAATAAGTCACGGTGTGATGTGACAGGTCGTGACAGTACACCTACTTTGAGACAAGAGCTATAGTGATGCCTGGTTGGTTATGGTTTGAATTCATATCCAACACTTGCGAGAACAACTTTTTATTGTCTACTGAGTTTCATTTTTTAATGTTTTCTGCTGGTGGTGTGCCTCCGCATTTTTTCAATGAAAAAAATGTGCCTTGGCTCAAAAAAAGTTGAAAAACACTGAGTTAACACACAAGGCATTGTCTGCTTTGGTTCAATGTTTACTTGAAGGCGACCACCTTGTAAGCAAGCTTCAGTTTTGGTATTGGCCCACAAGGCCTTTGCATGCTGGCTTTGATGTAAATAATGGAACCTGCAGTCTTTAATGCTGTGGCTCATCACCACATGAAAATATTTGCACTTTTTAGATGACAATTTCATGTACTTTGATGGGGAACGGCACTTTTTTTGGATTTTTGCCAATTGTTCACAATTATGAGAGACGAGAATTGTTTTTTTGGGGGGGTTTAAAGATGATAAAAAAACGCTTGGAAGATGTGACAATTTGGAGTCACCGTTGTAGCCTTCAAAGCCCTCTAAAACAACTTCAAAACCCACCATCAACGTTTTGTATACACACTGCTAGTATATATATAATGTAGTAACAGACACGTTAATAACAATATGTAACATTTACAATATTTACCGTATTTTGATCATTTTAAGCATTGCCACAACTAATTTCTTGGAGCATTTATTTCCGTTTGATGGTTTATGGCAGGGCATTCACAGTTGTTGAGCAACAACTGTGTGTGTGTGTGTGTGTATATATATATATATATATATATATATATATATATATATATATATATATACATTATTTATATTATATATTAAAATATCATATTATACAAGTATATAATTCTATGATAATATATTAATTATTTATATATATGTATTTACTTATATACGTTAGGTCAGGAAAAAACACAGAGGCTATATCATCCCTACAAGCCTGTTTCGCAGGTTTCCCTGCTCGTCAGGGGATTTTATTATATTGCAATATTTTATAGTTTTATTTTGAAATCCCCTGAAGAGCAGGGAAACCTGCGAAACAGGCTTGTAGGGATGATATAGCCTCTGTCTGTATATATATATATATATATATATATATATATGTATATATATATATACATATATATAAGTATATACACATATATATATATATATATATATATATATATATATATATATATATATATATATATATATATATACGTTTTTGTGGTTTATCTGATATACAGGGAATTTAAAAATAAAACAATACAATATTGCAATATAATAAAATCCCCTGACGAGCAGGGAAACCTGCAAAACAGGCTTGTAGGGATCATATAGCCTCTGTGTTTTTTTCTGACCTAGCGTATATTCCGCTCTACCTCGGTATGGAGCACTGTATAACGGATAAACCACAGAAACCTCGACTGTATTAACTTATATATATATATATATATATATATATATATATATATATATATATATATATATATATATATATATATATATATGTGTGTATATATATATATATATACCGTATTTTCCGCACTATAAGGCGCACCGGATTATTAGCCGCACCTTCTATGAATTACATATTTCATAATTTTGTCCACCAATAAGCCGCCCCGGACTATAAGCCGCGCCTACGCTGCGCTAAAGTGAATGTCAAAAAAACGCTGCGCTAAAGTGAATGTCAAAAAAACAGTCAGATAGTTCAGTCAAACTTTAATAATATATTGAAAACCAGCGTTCTAACAACTCTGTCCCAAAATGTACGCAAATGTGCAATCACAAACATAGTAAAATTCAAAATGGTGTAGAGCAATAGCAACATAATGTTGCTCGAACGTTAATGTCACAACACACAAAATAAACATAGCGCTCACCTTCTGAAGTTATTCTTCATTCGTAAATCCTTCGAATTCTTCGTCTTCGGTGTCCGAATTGAAAAGTTGCGCAAGCGTGGGATCCAAAAATGGCCGGCTCCGTCTCGTCGAAGTCATCGGATTCAGTGTCGCTGTTGTTGTGCAGCAGTTCTGTGAATCCTGCCTTCCGGAAAGCTCGGACCACAGTTGTGACCGAAATATCTGCCCAGGCATTTACGATCCACTGGCAAATGTTGGCGTATGTCGTCCGGCGCTGTCTGCCCGTCTTAGTGAAGGTGTGTTTGCCTTCGGAGCTGTGTGAAAAAAGCCACCCGGCCTCTTCGCGTAAACTTCCCTTAACCACTCGCTCATCTTTTCTTCAACCATCCATCCCTTCGAGTTAGCTTTTATGATGACGCCGGCTGGAAAGGTCTCTTTTGGCAAGGTCTTCCTTTTGAATATCACCATGGGTGGAAGTTAGCATGGCAAGCTAGAACCACAGTGAAGGATGACTTCTCATTCCCTGTGGTGCGAATATTCACCGTACGTGCTCCCGTTCCACAGTGCGGTTCACAGGAATATCAGTTGCTGTGAAATACGGTAGTAATCCGTGTGCGGATGGAGAGATTGCGTCTTTTTATGAACCGGATCCTTGTCGCGTAGTAGGAGCCATTTTGTGGTCTTTACAGATGTAAACAGGAAATGAAACGTACGGTGATATCCGCGCGTTTTTTCTTCTTCTTCCGGGGGCGGGTGGTTGCTTACAGTAGAAGAAGAAGCGCTTCCTGTTCTATGGGGGCGGGTGCTTTCCTTGGCGGTTGCTTGCGTAGAAGAAGAAGCGCTTCCTGTTCTACCGGGAAAAAAGATGGCGGCTGTTTACCGAAGTTGCGAGATCGAAACTTTATGAAAATGAATCGTAATAAAGCGCACCGGGTTATAAGGCGCACTGTCAGCTTTTGAGAAAAATTGTGGTTTTTAGGTGCGCCTTATAGTGCGGAAAATACGGTATATATATATATATTAAAAAAAAAATATATATATATATATATATATATAGATATATATAGATATATATACATATGTTGGGCAGAATGGTGGTACAGTGGTTAGTGCGTGTGCCTCACAATACGAAGGTTCTCGGAGTATTTCTGTGTGCAGTTTGCATTTTCTCCCTGGGACTGCGTGGGTTCCCTCCTGGTACTTCAGCTTCCTCCCACCTCCAAAGACATGCACCTGGGGATAGGCAACTAAATTGGCCCTAGTGTGTGAATGTGAGTATGAATGTTGTCTCTCTGTGTCTATCATGTAAACACAGTGCAACCCTCAATTAAACGTCCCTGTCCCACAGCTTTTTGTAGTTAAGTCATACTACATCATGCCGTACACAGTACTACACACTCATTCTAAGTTACACATAACATGACTGACATCACATCACATGCAGTTACCTTTCTGATCATATTGGGGCTTATACACATGCCAGAATGATCAGTGATTTTGGTAGATTTTCAAAGAAGTCAGTCCCCAGGATCCACAGGGGGTGAGTTGAGTGGGTCCCAGTATCCACAGGTGGTGATTTGAGTGGGTTTGTGACCCACTCAACTCATCCCCACTAAAAGTGGCTGTTTGCAACATTTACTCAGACGCCTAGAGGGCACTAAATTTCCAAATTATTTTTGTCACGCGGGTCTCCCAATGCAAACTGACGGCTCCGGACAAGGCGTGAAGGTAGGATTTGATTTATTAAACATAAATCACCCAACTACCAAAACAAAAAAAAGCAAGCGTGCCTAAAACACGTAAAGCTAGGATTTAGCATAGACTATGGCATGGAATAAACCAAACTTACTTGGCATAGGCGTGACGCAAACAATGAAGCCAGGCAGACTAACTGACAAAGACAGGCTTAAATAATAATCTCATGATTAGCGACAGGTGTGATCCGAACAAATGAGGCAGGTGAAACTAATGAGTCGCCATGGTGACAAAACAAACAAGGAAGAGCAAACAGGAACTATGGAGTCCAAAACTAACAGAACATAACTAAACAAAACATGATCCGGATCACGGATCATGACAATTTTAAACATTATATCCCGCCCACTTAAGTTTTTTAGTATGAAAAGACTTCACTTCAATTGGTACCACAAGCTAGTTGGTTGTGTTCTTGTTATGATTGTTGTTTGAAAAATATAATTAAAAGCAAGTTGCAAACAGCTCAGCCCCATTAAATTACAAAGTTTGTCTAGTTTTTATATTATTTTTCTAAAAACCTTTGGTAGTGGTAAGGTATGACATGGTTAGAATATCAGATGGGTTAATTTATGTAGAAAATGTATTTGAAATTAAGCAAAACTATCACAAGAAAATTCTAATAAAATAGCATTTTGTAATAACATAAATAACACCTCAATGAATTAGTAACATTGGGGGACGGCGTGGCTCGAGTGGTAGAGCGGCCATGCCAGCAATTTGAGGGTTCCAGGTTCGATCCCAGCTTCCACCATCCTTACATGGCAGCTCCCTCTGTCAGTGTGTGAATGTACTGTATGTGTGAATGGGTGAATGTGGAAAAAGTGTCAAAGCGCTTTGAGTACCATGAAGGTAGAAAAGCGAAATACAAGTATAATCCATTTACCATTTAAATGAAAACAATTAGAACCAAAAAATATCAATAGATACATGTGGAAGTGTTTCGAGAATGTTTTGCATATTACCCACCACACATTGGATTTATATCTGTGTAATTTAAAATTATGCATGGTGTTTGGACATGTTTTATAATGTCCACAAAGGAACTATTTTTCTAGCGTACTATCACATCGCCGTGCTACGGTATTAGCCGTAAAAGCTAACTTCGGCAGGAGATAAGCGAGCTTCTACACCAGCCATACTTGCCAATCCTCCCGGATTTTCCAGGAGACTCCCGAAATTCAGCGCCTCTCCCGAAAATCTCCTGGGACGAATTTTCTCCCGAAAATCTCCCTGAGTGACGTGTCGACAGCCTGTTTTCATGTCCGCTTTCCCACAATATAAACAGCGTGGCTGCCCAATCACGTTATTACTGTAGAATGATCGAGGGCAAATTCTTGGTTTCTTATGTGGGTTTATTGTTAGGCAGTTTCATTAACGTCCTCCCAGCGCGGTAACAACACACAACAACAGCAGTCACGTTTTCGTCTACCGTAAAACAGTTCGTCTGCCGTAAACAGCAATGTTGTGACACTCTTAAACAGGACAATACTGCCATCTACTGTACATGCATATGTGACAATAACATCTAGGGCTTTTAGAGAGTGCAGTGCACAACTGCGCACACAACAAGGAGACGAAGCAGAATGCATCATCAGAGAGGGTGTTCAGCATGGTTAGAAAAATAGTGACAGAGAATAGAACAAGGATGGACAATTCAACCCTTAACTCAACAATGAGTATATGAGTGTTATGTGTGTGTATATGTGTAAATAAATGAACACTGAAATTTAATCAAGTATTTCTCTTATCTTCATATATATATACCGGTATATATATATATATATATATATATATATATATATATAGCTAGAATTCACTGAAAGTCAAGTATTTCTTATATTTATATATATATATGAAATACTTGACTTGGTGAATTCTAGCTGTAAATATACTCCTCCCCTCTTAACCACGCCCCCGACCACGCCCCCACCACCACCCCACCCCCCACCTCCCGAAATCGGAGGTCTCAAGGTTGGCAAGTATGACACCAGCACAAAACGCGTTTGAGTTTGTAATGCACAACTCTGCGATAGGACGCTTATCTGTACTGACTAAAAAACATGAACAATTATATTAGTGTCTGTAAAGTATTAGCCCACATTTCATGTTTTGTTTGTATACAGCTGAGCCAGCCATGCATGACGTGCAGCCAGTATCATGATCAATATTAAATTGACTCACTCGATGGACAGTTGTCTCTTTGGTCCAGCTGGCTGGGGATGTTTTTTTCGGGTAATTATGGGTAAGCTATCCATTTCTGTCGAAATAGCTTGGCTTCAAGTTCCACATTTTGCAGCTTCGATTCACTTTCACTTCACTCTCTCGGCTTCCATCTGCTCCACCGTCTCACTCTTCCTTCGTGCTGGCTTCTATAAGTAGTAGTTCATCCTCCATAAATTCAGATTCAAAAAGATAAGGTTGTGAATCCTCATTTGTCCAAAAATAGTCGTCCTCGTTGTTTGTTACCGAATCTGCCATGATTAGAACACACTCGCCCGTTTTTATCCGGAAGGGGTTGTTGCCAGAAGTCAGACGTGCGCTGCTATGGAAACGGAAATAAATTTGCCCAATAATTATTTCCAGCAATGATTAAAATGACCAAAATACGGTAAATATTTTACAGTTACTACATTATATATAGCCTTGCAGTGTGCATACAAAATGTTGACGGAGGGTTTATAAGTTGTTTTAGAGGGCTTTGAAGGAGGCTACAAGGGTGGCTCCCATAGTCGCATCTTCCAAGCTTTTTTATCATCTTTAAAATCTCCCCCAAAGAAGACATATGTGCTCTTGTCTCTGATAATGATTGTGAATGATTGGTAAAATTCCAAACAAAGTGCAGTTCTCCTTTAAATGCTATACTTTTTTACGCGGACATATAGACTACAGCAGTGTTTTTCAACCTTTTTTGAGCCAAGGCACATTTTTTTAATTGAAAAAATGCGGAGGCACACCACCAGCAGAAAACATTAAAAAATGAAACTCAGTAGCCGATATTGACAATAAAAAGTTGTTCTCGCAAGTGTTGGATATGAATTCAAACCATAACCAACCAGGCATCACTATAGCTCTTGTCTCAAAGTAGGTGTACTGTCACGACCTGTCACATCACGCCATGACTTATTTGGAGTTTTTTGGTGTCTTCCTGTGTGTAGTGTTTTAGTTATTGTCTTCTATTTTGGCTTTTCCTGTTTTGTTGGTATTTTCCTGTAGCAGTTTCATGTCTTCCTTGAGCGCTATTCCCCGCACCTGCTTTGTTTTAGCAATCAAGGCTATTTAAGTTGTCGCTATCCTTCTTTACGGGGACATTGTTGATTGTCATGTCATGTTTGGATATACTTTGTGGACGCTGTCTGCTCCACACGCTGCAAGTCTTTGCTGTCGTCCAGCATTCTGTTTTTGTTTACTTTGCAACCAGTTCAGTTTAATTTCATTTTGCATAGCCATCCCTAAGCTTCAATGCCTTTCTTAGCGGCACTTGCCTTTTGTTTATTTTTGGTTTAAGCATTAGATACCTTTTTAGCTGCACACTGTCGTCTGCATATTGTGATCACGACAAACCATGTTCCCGACATCTACAAAGCAATTAGCTACTTGCTGCCACCTACTAATATGGAAGAGTATTACATGGTTACTCTGCCGAGCTCTGGACAGCACCGACACTCAACAACGGCACATTTGCAGATTATTATTACTGCTTTGCAAAAAATATTTTTAACTCAAATAGGTGAAATTACATATTCTCCCACAGCACACTAGACTGAATCTCACGGCACGTGGCATAGTGGTTGAAAAACACTGGGCTACAGCACCCTGAGAGGGACAAGCAGTAGAAAATGGACGAATGGATGGATATTACAACTAGGGGTATCAAACGATTAAGTTTTTTTTATTACCTTTATGAACAACTTTTTTCAGGACTCCATGAAAACTCTTTCCTATCTCTCATCTCTCGATTTGAACGCCCAAGAAAAGAAACGGCAATACGGCATTTTCTGCTCAAACTCTACACTCACTCTCACTTGTTTTAATGCTACGCTCAAGCTGCTTGACCATTATGTGATTTAAGCCATGAAGAAGAAAAACGGATGTGACGTCACATGCAACCCAGCAATTTGTTTGTCTCGTTACTATGACTCCGCTTTACCATTGCTATGGTATAGACTGAGCGTCACATATGATGCACATTAATCATGTGATAAATAATTTAATTTGATTTCTGATTTCAGATCCTTTATTACAGTCAAAATAATTCATAGCCTCAGGACATTTGGAGTGAAAGGTAGAGTAATTGTATTCAACCAGGAAGTTTCTTTCTTGATCAAAAATGTCACTGGTGTCTATCAACAGATAAAAAGACAATGCATACTAGACATCATTGTGGAATAAAATAATTGGAATACTAATAATAATTTTGGGTTTGACTATCCATTTCTAATGTTTTAGTAGCAGAGTTTTTAAAGTGTAAAACAGTGAGCCTGCCTTTAGAGAACATAATTGGATCCTGATTTTCTGTAGCATATATTGTGGATTTCTCTCTCTAGACTGTGTTCACGCTCTCACCTTGGGAAACATCAATATATTTTACACTTAACAGGGTTTCCGCAGGGCATTAAAAAGCATTAAAAGTCATTACATGGATTTTGCAAGAATTAAGGCCTGAAATGGCATTAAAAAGCATTACATGCAATGTCCAGAGGCAATAAAAAATGTAATACAGTTGTAGAACTTGGCTGAACTTAATAACGTTGCGGTCATTGATAAATTGCTACGTCTGTCGGTGTGTTTCTTTTTTTCCATTTCTGGCTTTCAAACTGGATACAAGAGATCTTTTAGAGGGAACTGCACTTTTTTGGGAATTTTGCCAATCGTTCACAATCATTATAAAAGACATGATGACGGATGGATTTAAAATTTTTGTTAAGCATTCTAACTTGTAAATAAACGTAAATAAAAGTCTGCTTACAGCGGAGCCAATGGGAGGTGCTTTATTTTGCTCATACAATTCAATAAATAACCATTCAAAAAGCGCCAACAATACTCAATTTACATTTTGTGACTTGAATATTAACCAAGTACCGTATTTTTCGGACTATAAGTCGCAGTTTTTTTCATAGTTTGGCCGGGGGTGCGACTTATACTCAGGAGCGACTTATGTGTGAAATTATTAAAACATTACCGTAAAATATCAACCAATATTATTTAGCTCATTCACGTAAGAGACTAGACGTATAAGATTTCATGAGATTTAGCAATTAGGAGTGACATATTGTTTGGTAAACGTATAGCATGTTCTATATGTTATAGTTATTTGAATGACTCTTACCACAATATGTTACGTTAACATACCAGGCATGTTCTCAGTTGGTTATTTATGCGTCATATAACGTACACTTATTCAGCCTGTTGTTCACTATTCTTTATTTATTTTAAATTGTCTTTCAAATGTCTATTCTTGGTGTTGGGTTTAATCAAACAAATTTCCCCAACAAATGCGACTTATACTCCAGTGCGACTTATATATGTTTATTTCCTTCTTTATTATGCATTTTCGGCCGGTGCGACTTATAATCCAGAGCGATTTATACTCCGAAAACTGTGGTATTAGTGATATTTTGTTTTTATAAGCGCTAACGCAGACAAACTCTTTATAGCGGTGCCGTAATCACGACAGTGTGTCCCTATATTTACATCATCGAGTGGTCTGCTGCTTCCTCGACCACCATGCCACGATTAGATGAACATCTTCAACCTCAGCTGCCTCATACAGTGCTCCTCCCCCTCTGTCTGACAGCTCTGTTTAATGTCCAAACAAGTACGTCCGCCTGACTCTGATGTCACAATGTAGCCATACTGCAAAACACCACGGGCAGAGGCATCTAAAACTGTGTGCAAGCTCATGCCAGAATGCATGAACATTATGATTTGACACTATTACATTTTTATAACAGAAGTATTCAATATCCTAACAATATGTATAAGTCAGAAAAAAGGAAATGCATCATAGGTCCCCTTTCAGCCTATGGTATTGATGCTTTAACGTACCAATGCTTACTCACAGCAGATGGTACTGGTTGTCAGGAAGAATCCAGAGCTAAATGTGGGTCTGAATCCTATGTACTCTGGACATAACACTGTGCTTTACTGACATGTGGATTTGTGTCACCCAGGAGTGGAAAGATGGCCTGGCTAGCCCTGAGGATCTGTCGCCGGCGACACTCCAGTCCCCCGGTTACATAACTGACTCGCTGATTGGCTGCACGTCACTTCCTCACACACAGGTCTGTCACCACAAAGTACTATCTCACATATCTAGCAGAAGATGTGCCAGTATCCCATTTGCGGTTGAGTTAGATCTCATTTTACTAAACCGTTGCCTGGGCAGAGGGTATGAGAGGGGGCAAGTAAGGACCCAGTCTGGTGGAGAGGTGACATCATCATTGCTCTTTGTCCCCAAGGCCCTCTAGGAAGATGACTAACTCTGTTGCCACTGGCAGAGATCATTTATAAAGCAAAAGCAAACACAGCGGTGTGTGAGGAAGAAACCCGACTGCACTAAAATACATCGAGACACACACATCTCGATAAATGTCAGGGACTCTTAAATGAATACAAGTCTCTCTGTGGGCAGATCGATGTGCCAGAGGGCCTGCAAGGACAATGTTAGGAAGCAACCTGCGTGATGCATGACTCACATGCAGAATGAGAAACACATGTGCGCAAATAAGAACTGATGCCACGGGCTTAGACATGATGCTTTCATCTCTCTGTCAAACACTTGGAGCGCATCAGTTAGGTTCTCAGTTTGCAGAGAAACAAAGTGCCTGCATAGGGTTGATAAAAACAATCTGAGCGTTGGAGTAGAAAAAATGTAATTTGTGTTTCAGTAAAACATCAAAGGCCCCTAATAAGATTACATCAGGCGGGTGAGGTCAGCGCTTTAGTGTTTGTGCTCCCAATCTTTAAAGAGGGAGAACAAGAGAGGTGAAGAGAGATTCAATTATTGGTTCAGCCATTTTAGAGATCTTTTTCCTTCCTTTCTATATCCAGTCATGAAGACATTACTCTTTGACCTCTTTTCTACACATCTTTGTCTCCATAATTGAATACCACCCCTTAGCAAGTGCACGCTTCCTAAGGCGTCTTGTTTTGCTGACATATTTAGTGATTATGCAACATGATACGCAACATGAAGAGTGACACATTACAGGGTCATCAAAGTCATATTCTTTGAGGACTACATTGTTGTTATGGCTTCTCTCAGAGGGCCGCTTATAACAGTCAATTTATATGTTCATGAATGTATAAATAGCTCATGATTAGTGCCTCATTATTACAGCATTGCATATGTAATTGATTATTATGGATAACCCGCCTTGAAGTCATAAGTCAAGGTGAAAAAAGATCATTTGATAACCCCCCAAAAATTTTGGAATATTTTGTAGCATGACCAGGTAATAGTAACATTAAAAAGATATGCAGTTGCCTGTAATAAAGCAAATATATTTAGCAATAAAAAATGAAGTGCTGTATTGATACCAGTGCTGTAAAATGATTAATTTTTAAATTAGATTAATTAGACTTTGTATTTCAGTAAATCATGATTAACCACAGTTTAATAGTTGCTTGCAAAATTCAAATTTACGTTTTAAAGGGGAACATTATCACAATTTCAGAAGGGTTAAAACCATTAAAAATCAGTTCCCAGTGGCTTATTTTATTTTTCAAAGTTTTTTTCAAAATTTTACCCATCACGCAATATCCCTAAAAAAAGCTTCAGTGCCTGATTTTAACCATCGTTATATACACCCGTCCATTTTCCTGTGACGTCACATAGTGATGCCAACACAAACAAACATGGCGCATAGAACAGCAAGCTATAGCGACATTAGCTCGGATTCAGACACGGATTTCAGCGGCTTAAGCGATTCAACAGATTACGCATGTATTGAAACGGATGGTTGTAGTGTGGAGGCAGGTAGCGAAAACGAAATTGAAGAAGAAACTGAAGCTATTGAGCCATATCGGTTTGAACCGTATGCAAGCGAAACCGACGAAAACGACACGACAGCCAGCGACACGGGAGAAAGCGAGGACAAATTCGGCGATCGCCTTCTAACCAACGATTGGTATGTGTTTGTTTGGCATTAAAGGAAACTAACAACTATGAACTAGGTTTACAGCATATGAAATACATTTGGCAACAACATGCACTTTGAGAGTGCAGACAGCCCAATTTTCATCAATTAATATATTCTGTAGACATACCCTCATCCGCTCTCTTTTCCTGAAAGCTGATCTGTCCAGTTTTGGAGTTGATGTCAGCAGGCCAGGGAAGCTAGGGTCGATATTCTTCTCTTGATCATCTTCGGTGGCATAAGGGACGGTATGAGCCAAGACATCCAAGGGGGTTTAGCTCGCTCGTCTGCGGGAACAAACTGCCGCCATTGCTTGCTGTGCTATCGAGGTCCTTTGTCCCTGAATTGCTCACACAGATTCAATGGGGGTCTGGCGGCAGATTTCTTTCACTTTATCGTTGGAAATGCATCTGCTTTGAGTGTCGCAGGATATCCACACATTCTTGCCATCTCTGTCGTAGCATAGCTTTCGTCGGTAAAGTGTGCGGAACAAACGTCCAATTTCTTGCCACTTTCGCAACTTTGGGCCACTGGTGCAACTTGAATCCGTCCCTGTTCGTGTTGTTACACCCTCCGACAACACACCGACGAGGTATGATGTCTCCAAGGTACGGAAAACAGTCGAAAAAACGGAAAATAACAGAGCTGATTTGACTCGGTGTTTGTAATGTGTTTGAGAAAATGGCGGATTGCTTCCTGATCTGACGTCACGTTGTGACGTCATCGCTCCGAGAGCAAATAATAGAAAGGCGTTTAATTCGCCAAAATTCACCCATTTAGAGTTCGGAAATTGGTTAAAAAAATATATGGTCTTTTTTCTGCAACATCAAGGTATATATTGACGCTTACATAGGTCTGGTGATAATGTTCCCCTTTAAAGACTTGAATCTTGAAGTCATAAGTCAAGGTGAAAAAAGATAACTTGATAACCCAAAAAAATGTTTGGAATATCTTGTAGCATGACCAGGTAATATTAACATCAAAAGATATGCAGTTGCCTGTACTACATGTTTTTCCCTCAATATTTAAACAACAAATATATTTAGTAATAAAAATGAAGTGCTGTATTGATACTAGTGCTGTGAAATTATTCATTTTTAAATTATATTAATTACACATTCTATTTGAGTTAATCATGATTAACCACAGGTTAACACTTGCTTGCATAATTCAAATTAACGTTTTAAAGACCTAAACATTTGGACACAAATGCACATTTTTTTTCAGAATGTCATCCTGGAACATTTAAAAAATTGTTTTACTTAAATGCACGTCATTTGTTTGCTCAAAACTTGATAGCAGTTTAATCTAATGTCCCATCTAGGTGTATTTGGAATCGAAATTTGCCAGCAAGCACGGCAGTTAGAATCTCTTCACTCTTCTTTGCACTGGTGTATGCATTCACCTGATCACGGACCGTATAAAAACTTGTGCCGCCTTTCAGATAACCATCCCTGTTTTAAGGGGAACTGCATTTTTCTCTCTTTTGTGAAGTCTAAACTATAGAATACGTCTTGTACTAGATGGCTAACAATGTAGCTTATGGTATTCATCTATTCCCCCTACAAAGACCTCTAAAAAACATCGAAAACCACCAACAATAGTCTATTTACATGCCGTGATCTGCGTATTAATCAAGTGAACGCCGAGGAACTAATTTAAGTAACACGGCGCCCTGAACACCGAGGTAATTACATACTGCAGCTATTGACATACTAAGCTGCTGCTGCTGCATTGCCTCTGAATTGGTAAAAGTGTGTAGTAGATTACAAATCATACCTCTCACTGGTATAGTAGAAGGTTGTGGTCATAAGGCGAGAAGTATATAAAATTCAACTTAGACCTGAAGACATCGCATGGAAGACACAAAAGGACGCTCGTTTGCTCCCACCTTAGGTGAAATAACTGAAAACATGTTTTATATTCTAGTTTCTTCAAAGTAGCCACCCTTTGCTCTGATTACTACTTTGCTCACTCTTGGCATTCTCTCGATGAGCTAACTCCTTCAAGACTGTTGGAAAACCATTTCAGGTGACTACCTCTTGAAGCTCATTGAGAGAATTCCAATAATGCGCAAAGTAGTAATCAGAGCAAAGGGTGGCTATTTTGAAGAAACTAGAATATAAAACATGTTTTCAATTATTTCACCTATTTTTGTTAAAGGCCTACTGAAATGCGATTTTCTTATTTAGACGGGGATAGCAGGTCCATTCTATGTGTCATACTTGATCATTTCGCGATATTGCCATATTTTTGCTGAAAGGATTTAGTAGAGAACATCGATGATAAAGTTCGCAACTTTTGGTCGCTGATAAAAAAGCCTTGCCTGTACCTGAAGTAGCAGACGATATGCGCGTGGCGTCACAGGTTGTGGAGCTCTTCACATCTGCACATTGTTTACAATCATGGCCACCAGCAGCGAGAGCGATTCGGACCGAGAAAGCGACAATATCCCCATTAATTTGAGCGAGGATGAAAGATTTGTGGATGAGGAAAGTGAGAGTGAAGGACTAGAGGGCAGTGGGAGCGATTCAGAGAGGGAAGATGCTGTGAGAGGCGGGTGGGACCTGATATTCAGCTGGGAATGACTAAAACAGTAAATAAACACAAGACATACATATACTCTATTAGCCACAACACAACCAGGCTTATATTTAATATGCCACAAATTAATACCGCATAACAAACACCTCCCTCCTCCCGTCCATATAACCCGCCAATACAACTCAAACACCTGCACAACACACTCAATTCCACAGCCCAAAGTACCGTTCACCTCCCCAAAGTTCATACAGCACATATATTTCCCCAAAGTCCCCAAAGTTACGTACGTGACATGCACATAGCGGCACGCACGTACGGGCAAGCGATCAAATGTTTGGAAGCCGCAGCTGCATGCGTACTCACGGTACCGCGTCTGCGCATCCAACTCAAAGTCCTCCTGGTAAGAGTCTCTGTTGTCCCAGTTCTCCACAGGCCAATGGTAAAGCTTGACTGTCATCTTTCGGGAATGTAAACAATGACACATGGGCTGTGTTTGTGTTGCTGCAGCCGCCTGCAATACACCGCTTCCCACCTACAGCTTTCTTCTTTGCTGTCTCCATTGTTCATAGAACAAATTGCAAAAGATTCACCAACACAGATGTCCAGAATACTGTGGAATTTTGCGATGAAAACAGACGACTTAATAGCTGGCCACCATGCTGTTCCAAAATGTCCTCCATAATCCGTGACGTCACGCGCTGACGTCATCATACCGAGACGTTTTCAGCAGGATATTTCGCGCAAAATTTAAAATTGCACTTTAGTAAGCTAACCCGGCCGTATTGGCATGTGTTGCAATGTTGAGATTTCATCATTGATATATAAACTATCAGACTGCGTGGTCGGTAGTAGTGGGTTTCAGTAGGCCTTTAAGTACATAACTTCACATGTGTTCATTCATAGTTTTGATGCCTTAAATGACAATGTAAATAGTCATGAAAATAAAGAAAACGCATTGAATGAGAAGGTGTGTCCAAACTTTTGGCCTGTACTATATATCCATCCATCCACTTGTTCCTCTGGATGGATGGGACAGGCTGTACAGTCATCTTGACATCAAAAACACACTCCAACAATTCAATGCGGTTTTGTTTTGTTCTTTATCAAAGAGTAGGAACATACTGAGAGGAAATAAGCAGCACTGTTATTGTGCGATATCATCAATGTCGTCTTTGACTTCCAGGGAGTGTCAGCTACAAAGCTGTTCAAATTAATTTTTCCAGATGTTGACATAATAAGAGCATGTGAAACAAACTGTTCCTCCTCACTGTGAATGCATCCTGAGTCTGATGTGTGCTGGACATTTAAGGAGGCGCTAGCTACCACCACATCATTTATAAGACCACGTGAAAGCAATGTAGTATATCAGGCGGCCGTCACTACAACTTGAGGGGGAGATCTTTGTTTTTATATGAAACTTCAACATTTGGACACTCTTATGGTTAAGTTTAAGTTTGCTTCATGGACTTGTAGGGAGGTACCACTATTTCTAATGGGCTTCTCAGTTGGAAAACAAAACACGAACCAGAGGGACATGGAGATAATTCTTCCTTTGGGGTTTGTCACAGAACATCTGGATGTGTTTAAGGAGCAAGGCTGACCTGTCAACCAGGCCGAAGCGCTCATAGTGGGGCAAAATGGGCCTGTGGAGTCAGGGTCTTTAGGGAGCCTCTCGCTCTACTCCTCTACCACATAGTTTTAATTTTGTTGATTATTAATATTCGTCTATAGTTAATGTCTACAACCTATCTTATCCTGACGAAAACAAGATAACTAAAACGTGAATGACTAAAACAATAACAACGTTTTAAAAATTGCATTTTACTCAACGAATAAAAATGAAACGAAAATGTCGACTGAAACAAAATCAAGTCATAATTAATTTTGTCTTGTAGATGAGTGGACAGTTCTTTAACAGCGTATGTGTGAAAGAGGGGGCGGCGTGTGTTAGGAGAGCCAATCAGATGCTTTTCCTTGTATTTCTTACCGCCAAAACAAAAATGTAAGGATTTAACTTGTTCCACATTGTAATATGTTTACACCTGGGAAAAAGTAAAGCGGACACATTTTATTTTTGATAACGTGAGGCCATCAACAGGCAAGTCTTCTATCATGACATCTACACAACTGAAAGTTAAAGCTGTTTCTACCGTATTACTTATTAATACAAAAAAATTCATTTTGTCTGCCTCGAGGAATCGTTTATTTAATGGTAAATCTAAAGGCATGGCACTTTTACCAAGGAAGTGGATGCAGTGTTACCTCTTTGTTTATTTATTTATTTATTTATTTGAGGCGGACATTTATTAACAAATGAGAGGCTCCAGCCCACCCACAACCCCGAGAGGGACAAGCGGTAGTAAATGACAGGATGAATGGACTAAATTTGCACCGCCACATACAAAATGGGCATTTGCTGCTTCTGATTCTCCCGCGTTCATAAACAAATTATGATGAAGGCATGCACCATAACTCTGTTTCACAACACTACATACATACCTGCTTTGCCAGAGGCATAGTATAAAATAAAAATATCCGAAATATATTTATTGGCATTGACCTTTGTAGCAAAAAATTACTAATTACATCAATCCTGACCATAAGATTGTATACCTGTGTGTTAAATGCTTTGTGGGTAGTTTAAGTAAAGGTGCTCAAAAAACTAGACTAAAACTAAATCAATTAAGATGACTAAGATGTGTCTAAAGCTAAAATACAATATTGTCAAAAGACTATAACTAAAACTAAATTAAAAAACTGCTGTCAAAATTAACACCGATGTCGCGCTCTTTTTGTCCCCTTCTCTCCTACAAACAAGCACACTGAAAAAAACCGTATGTTATTTATGTTAATTATTTTGATCTACATTCAACCCACTTCCTTGTGGTCTAGATAATATGTATTGGACATGCTTTTGGTGTAAGTGTAAATGTAAATGTTTCTTTACACCGCCATGTGTGAATGTGGAGTGACTGTGTAGTAAATTAATAATGGGTTCTCAGTTCTCTGTGACGGGCTTTGAGTGTCTTGAAAAGCGCCATAAAAATCTAACACATTACTATCAATATTAATAAATATTGCATACATTTTGCTCCATAGTCACTTTTATAACTTGCTTTCTGAGTATGTCTGCAAACGGTTTGTGTGTTGAGGCGTTCTTGCAACTGAAACCCTCCTCACGGCACCCTCCCCAAAAGGATCAGAATTTTTATTTTCAAAATGTACATTACATACTGTACATTGTACATTCCCTGTAGAAACATACATATACACATACTGTACATATACAAGCACATACTGTATGCATACATACAGTCACGCATGTAATCACGTTTCATCAAACATATATTAACGTTGTTCTCGAGGGGAAACTGGATAACACACGGCACACTGACAAAGCTTAACCTATTGATACTATAACAATCTACAAGGTTAATACAGTTCCCTTCTCTTTCTTCCCCTCCATTTATCTGCTTTCTTTTGTATTTCAAGTTAACATTACATATATGTATTGTTGCATTTGAAACAATTGTATTGTAGATCATAGAAGTAATTATTGTTATTACATTATCAATAGTACTATTTATATTGGTATTGTATTTCTCCATTTGTAGTGTAATAATGTTCATTGTCATTTCTGTGTTAATATTTACTTCACTAACTGCTTCTCTGCTTTAACTTTTACTATCATATTTGTTCATATCGTATTTACTGATGCTGTTCTGTTGTTGTTGTGGTTGTTATTGTTATTGTTGTGTTTGTTGTTGTTGTTGTCGCTCTGTCTTATCCCCTTCTTCTCCCCGCCATTTCCCCCTCCATCTTCCTTTTTCTCTCTTTTTATCCCCTCCTGCTCCGGTCTGGCTGCGCCAAATATTAATATAAATCCATTTAATAAAGTCAAATACAAATAAGGCAACAAGAGAAGTATCCCACACTTCTCTTTTGTAAAGTAAATCTGTACAGCAAATATAGGCATCTACATCAACAATAGGTTTTGCCTAAGTAGCTGGACAGGACAAAAAAAAATATATATATATATAGATATATACATTGTTTCAATGTACATCTTGAAGATGAACACCGCCATTGTTTTTAGACCAGGGGTGTCAAACTCAAATACAGAGTGGGACAAAATTTAAAACTGAACAAAGCCGCAAGCCAAGGTTGAACAAATTAACCTTTTTAATAGGGACCCAAACAAGTTTTGCATTAAATATTGAACAAGCAAGGCTTATATAACTTTATAGTGACATGCAAAATCGAGTTTCAAATAAGAATAATAATAATTAAAAAATGTCAATGGCATATCAAATACAATTTATAGAAACATTGAATGCCTCTTTTCTATCTGCAGCCTTCTGAGGTAAATATCAAACTTTTTCCACAGGCTAATAAATTTGAAAATAAAATAATGAATAAACCAACCATTCAGGACTTTAAACTACTCAGTTTGCAACACACTGATCTAATCTGATGTACCCAAGCCAGATACCTGCTATCTTTTCTTGGATGCTAGTTCATTAATCTCGGGGCTCAGGCTTTGAGCTGAGGCAACCTTCATTATCGAACGAAGGTGCTCATCAGTCATTATTTCTCGTATTCCACAGTCTTGGGGGCGTGCCTTACAGGCACTGCTTTTAACGTCCTCTACGAGCAGACGTCATGTCCGCTTTTCATCCCTTGTAACAACGTGCCCGCCCAGTCACAAGATATGAGCGGCTTCTGTACGCACACACAGACGTAAATGCAACGCATACTTCATCAACAGCGATACAGTTTACACTGAGAGTGGCCGTATAAGCAACTTTAACATTGTTAGAAATATACGCCACACTGTGAATCCACACCAAACAAGAATGACAAACACATTTCGGGAGAACATCCGCACAGTAACACAACATAAACACAACAGAACAAATACCCAGAACCCTTTGCAGCACTAACTCTTACGGGACACTACAATATACACCCCCGCTACCTCCAAAACCCCCCACACACATTGTAGCATCCCGGAAGAGTTAGTGCTGCAAAGGGTTCTGGGTATTTGTTCTGTTGTGTTTATGTAGTGTTACTGTGCGGATGTTCTCCCGAAATGTGTTTGTCATTCTTGTTTGATATGGATTCACAGTGTGGCGTATATTTCTAGCAATGTTAAAGATGTTTATACTGGTACCCTCAGTGTAACCTGTATCGCTGAAGATCAAGTATGCGTTGCATTCACTTCTGTGTGTGTGTGCCAGAGCCGCACACATTATGTAACTGGGCCAAGACTTGTTGTACTGGACGAAAAGGGGACGTTACAATTCCCGGGAGGGGCACTGAAATTTGGGAGTCTCCCAGGAGGTTTGACAAGTATGAGAATTAGCGGTGTACCGCGGCACCGCCACTGTATATAATCGGCGGGCCAGCTCTAGTGTTAATTTGATATCGCCTCACGGGCCAAGTGAAATTACACGGCGGGCCAAATTTGGCCCGCGGGCCAGTGTTTGACACCCATGTTTTAGACCATCAAAAATAAACTTCATAAACATTATAATGGTACATCAACTTAAGAGTGCCCCAACTTAAGAGTGTTTTGAGAATATCAATCAATCAATCAATGTTTATTTATATAGCCCTAAATCACAAAAGTCTCAAAAGGTTGAATAGAGATGCTTTTGCTTTAAGTTGCAAGCAAAAAAGCCTTGCCTGTACCTGAAGTAGCAGACGATATGCGCGTGGCGTCACAGGTTGTGGAGCTCTTCACATCTGCACATTGTTTACAATCATGGCCACCAGCAGCGAGAGCGATTCGGACCGAGAAAGCGACAATATCCCCATTAATTTGAGCGAGGATGAAAGATTCGTGGATGAGGAAAGTGAGAGTGAAGGACTAGAGGGCAGTGGGAGCGATTCAGATAGGGAAGATGCTGTGAGAGGCGGGTGGGACCTGATATTCAGCTGGGAATGACTAAAACAGTAAATAAACACAAGACATACATATACTCTATTAGCCACAACACAACCAGGCTTATATTTAATATGCCACAAATTAATACCGCATAACAAACACCTCCCTCCTCCCGTCCATATAACCCGCCAATACAACTCAAACACCTGCACAACACACTCAATTCCACAGCCCAAAGTACCGTTCACCTCCCCAAAGTTCATACAGCACATATATTTCCCCAAAGTCCCCAAAGTTACGTACGTGACATGCACATAGCGGCACGCACGTACGGGCAAGCGATCAAATGTTTGGAAGCCGCAGCTGCATGCGTACTCACGGTACCGCGTCTGCGCATCCAACTCAAAGTCCTCCTGGTAAGAGTCTCTGTTGTCCCAGTTCTCCACAGGCCAATGGTAAAGCTTGACTGTCATCTTTCGGGAATGTAAACAATGACACATGGGCTGTGTTTGTGTTGCTGCAGCCGCCTGCAATACACCGCTTCCCACCTACAGCTTTCTTCTTTGCTGTCTCCATTGTTCATAGAACAAATTGCAAAAGATTCACCAACACAGATGTCCAGAATACTGTGGAATTTTGCGATGAAAACAGACGACTTAATAGCTGGCCACCATGCTGTTCCAAAATGTCCTCCATAATCCGTGACGTCACGCGCTGACGTCATCATACCGAGACGTTTTCAGCAGGATATTTCGCGCAAAATTTAAAATTGCACTTTAGTAAGCTAACCCGGCCGTATTGGCATGTGTTGCAATGTTGAGATTTCATCATTGATATATAAACTATCAGACTGCGTGGTCGGTAGTAGTGGGTTTCAGTAGGCCTTTAAGTACATAACTTCACATGTGTTCATTCATAGTTTTGATGCCTTAAATGACAATGTAAATAGTCATGAAAATAAAGAAAACGCATTGAATGAGAAGGTGTGTCCAAACTTTTGGCCTGTACTATATATCCATCCATCCACTTGTTCCTCTGGATGGATGGGACAGGCTGTACAGTCATCTTGACATCAAAAACACACTCCAACAATTCAATGCGGTTTTGTTTTGTTCTTTATCAAAGAGTAGGAACATACTGAGAGGAAATAAGCAGCACTGTTATTGTGCGATATCATCAATGTCGTCTTTGACTTCCAGGGAGTGTCAGCTACAAAGCTGTTCAAATTAATTTTTCCAGATGTTGACATAATAAGAGCATGTGAAACAATACACTACAATATACACCCCCGCTACCTCCAAAACCCCCCACACACATTGTAGCATCCCGGAAGAGTTAGTGCTGCAAAGGGTTCTGGGTATTTGTTCTGTTGTGTTTATGTAGTGTTACTGTGCGGATGTTCTCCCGAAATGTGTTTGTCATTCTTGTTTGATATGGATTCACAGTGTGGCGTATATTTCTAGCAATGTTAAAGATGTTTATACTGGTACCCTCAGTGTAACCTGTATCGCTGAAGATCAAGTATGCGTTGCATTCACTTCTGTGTGTGTGTGCCAGAGCCGCACACATTATGTAACTGGGCCAGGACTCGTTGTACTGGACGAAAAGGGGACGTTACAATTCTCGGGAGGGGCACTGAAATTTGGGAGTCTCCCAGGAGGTTTGACAAGTATGAGAATTAGCGGTGTACCGCGGCACCGCCACTGTATATAATCGGCGGGCCAGCTCTAGTGTTAATTTGATATCGCCTCACGGGCCAAGTGAAATTACACGGCGGGCCAAATTTGGCCCGCGGGCCAGTGTGACCATCAAAAATAAACTTCATAAACATTGTAATGGTACATCAACTTAAGAGTGCCCCAACTTAAGAGTGTTTTGAGAATATCAATCAATCAATCAATGTTTATTTATATAGCCCTAAATCACAAAAGTCTCAAAAGGTTGAATAGAGATGCTTTTGCTTTAAGTTGCAAGCAAAAAAATTTTGTCACACATATTTCCGCCAGGAATATCAGCCAAGAAAGTTAAAATAAAATGAAAGATATTTATCCATGAAAATATGGAAAATCTGCTGATGGTGACAGCATTTATTTCACTGCATGTCGGTGTTGCCACGAGTAGATGAAAATAATAATAAAAATATTCCTACTCATACCAAGTAGTAATGTCCAAATGTCACTGCTTTTTTGTCTGAATTTAGAGACACATCCAACTTCATAAAGGCCAAAATTGACTAAACAGTCCTGTGTAAAATGTCGAGGAAAAATAAACACTGAAAGATTTTTCAGAGCAGGGGGGAGGGCATGAGACGATAAGGAATGACACGGGAGGCTGCAGGCAGCAGCCAACAATCTTGGATCAGATAGCTGGGGAGAGATGACGGGCAATGCAGGCAGAGAAAATACTGTATACTAGGATTCCCTTACACTGTAATACATCCGTGACGTCACAGTGTGCCCACTGTTAAAAAAAAAAAAAAAAAAGCAAACACAGCGTTCAAAGGCATCCAAAGCCAGTGTTTGTAATAACGGCGTTGGAGTGTAACGCTTTACTAACGGCATAATTTTTTTCAGTAACGAGTAATCTAATTAATTACTCTTCCCTTTGTTGCAATGCCTTTGCAGTTACTGAGAATGTGAAGTGGCTCGTAGTCCAGTTTTGGCTACACTTTTCGGCCACATATCAGCTACATGCAGAGAGAAGGGGTGGGGATGATGGCGCTGTTGTAAATGCGCTGATGATGATGATTGGCTGGGTAGGCGGATCATGACCTGCCCACGCTGACACGCTGTCTTGCTGCACTCTATGACTGACACATAACAAGACCCGCGATAATTGCGATGACAGGGACATTCAAAGGTAGCGTTCTCAAACCGCAAGTACTGGCACCATTTTTCGCTCACTGAAATTAAAGGCCAGAATGTTTACGTAGCATGCACGCTATGTCCTGGAAAAAGGCATTTATCCATGTCGGCCTTAAGCCAATTTCAAAAATGTAATCAAAATCATCACATTTTGAAATTTGGATTAATCATGATTTATCACAGGTGATTAATCGTTTACATAAATAAAATTAGCTTAAGAAAAAAAAAAACATTTGTACACAAATGCAATTTTTTTGTCAGAATGTCATTCAGGAACGTTTTTAAATGTTTCACTTGAATACATGTCATGTATTTGCCCAAAACATGGTAACAGTTTTATCTAATGTTCTTTCAGGCTGTATTTTTGTATACAGGTACTAATAATTGCACCACCAAACGTTCCTTTTTACCTAAGTTTACATTGTTGGTACCACATTGGGATTTATACTTTCAATATTTAATGTTGGTACTTTACGGAGTATTTATTTCTTTTAATACATTTTTATTTCTATGCATATCACATGGCACACTGCAATCTATTGAGTGCATATAAATGCCAAATGTTTGAAAATACTGTATATACTGTTTGTATGTTTCAAGTCAGTTAATATACCGTATTTTCCGCACCATAAGGCGCCCTGGGTTATAAGCCGCGCCTTCAATGAACGGCATATTTCAAAACTTTGTAAGCCGCATCTAACTGCGCTAAATCGTATATCAACATGGACAGAGCTGCGTGAAAAAAGCCACCCGGCCTCTTCGCGTAAACTTAAACTTACCTTAACCACTCGCTCATCTTTTCTTCATCCATCCCTTCGAGTTAGCTTTTATGATGACGCCGGCTGGAAAGGTCTCTTTTGGCAAGGTCTTCCTTTTGAATATCACCATGGGTGGAAGTTTCTGGCCATTAGCATGGCAAGCTAGAACCACAGTGAAGGATGACTTCTCATTCCCTGTGGTGCGAATATTCACCGTACGTGCTCCCGTTGTATCCACAGTGCGGTTCACAGGAATATCAGTTGCTGTGAAATAGTAATCCGTGTGCGGATGGAGAGATTGCGTCTTTTCATGAACCGGATACCTGTCGCTTAGTAGGAGCCATTTTGTGGTCTTTACAGATGTAAACACACAAAGGAAATGAAACGTACGGTGATATCCGCGCGCTTTTTCTACTTCTACGCGGGCGGGTGGTTGCTTACAGTAGAAGAAGAAGCGCTTCCTGTTCTATGGGGGCGGGTGCTTACCTTGGCGGTTGCTTGCGTAGAAGAAGAAGCGCTTCCTGTTCTACCGGGAAAAAAGATGGCGGCTGTTTACCGAAGTTGCGAGACCGAAACTTTATGAAAATGAATCTTAATATTTATCCATATATAAAGCGCACCGGGTTATAAGGCGCACTGTCAGCTTTTGAGAAAATTTGTGGTTTTTAGGTGCGCCTTATAGTGCGGAAAATACGGTAAACATCTTTGACGTTAAAGATCTTATAGCACATAATAGAGTATAAAAGAAAGAAAAAAGAAAAATAATGTCACAGTTATTTTGCTGAGTAACTAAATACTCTTTCAATTAGTTACTTTTTGGGAGAGGTAATTTGTAACTCTAACTAATTACTTATTTAAGATAAGATGACCAACACTGCTCACATCCAAAAGCATTAACCTCATGATTTGATGCTTTGGCATTGTTTAACACGAGCATCCAACATTGTAACAACATTTATATGTCAGAAATTTTAGGTAGTTCTCCTTTAATCAGGTGAACGCACGAAGAAAAAACATGTTTCTGTGACTGTTTACCAAAAAATACGAAATACATAAAACTGCTTAGCTTTTGTGTTTAATTGTTTTTAAAATGAAATATTAAAAAATATATATCTGGTGGCAAGTGATTCTGCAATAAATACAATTATCAAATAAAGCACAAACATAAAGCATATAGAAAAATTAAAATATGTGGGTGGCCACTGGCACATTTTGTGCATTAAAGATGCTAAAAGCAGTCCCTATGTAGGTCAATATACTGTGTTATAAGCTATATGAACTTTGTGTTATCGGTGACAAAGCAAATTAGTGTAAAAATTATCTCATTAATAACAACCAATGTTATTTTTAGAATAAGCTGTGAGCCAATAAAGAACAAGTTGTGGGCCGAAAATGGTGTGAACCACAGAGTGTTAATAGTGTTAATTATTATCTTATTTTTAGTAAATGAAAGTTAGAGGGTCTCTACGTTTTGGATTCTCATCACTATAGTTTTCCATACCGTCCGCTAGCTAAATGCTGTTTTTCTCCACCTAGATCTTCAAGTCTGTGCCTTAAAAGTGTATGTACATGTGTGTGTGTGCAACTTAGTGTGTTTATTTAACGTTAGGATATGCTTGACATGGACAATGCGTCACAGGGATTTAGGTGCGGACAGACGACATTTAGATGGACAACATCAAGGGAAAGGGAATAAGCCAGTGTCTAAAAATAGAGGAATAATTGTAATAAGATCTAAGTTATAAAAACAAGCTGCATGTGTGAGGTACTGAGTTAGCACTGATTTTAGAAACATGTTTAGTTGCAACGTACACAATGACTGCTCCAAAAAATGGTATCAATTCCAGGAAAGTGGCACAAAATTGAGGTCGTGATATACCACAAACAGATATACCACAGCAACCTTGGCTCGACTCTGCATACATTTCTATTGGAACCGAGATGGGAAACTTCATTGTAAACGTTGTATCATAAATAAAAGAATATTTGTCATGTATCAAATTAGGATGGAATTGTCAGATGGTAAACAAGAAAATAACATTTATGAGGTCATACATCAAGTTATAAATCAGAACAGCTCTATGGCTCATCCTCTGAGCCAACATGTGTCAGCTGCTGTAGATACACAAGTAACTTTTCATGCTTATCTCCTCATCTCTCCATCCATCTCTCTGGGGCTGATGTCATCTGATCTATCACAGTGACAATCTCAATCTGGTCTTCTTATCATTCAATACCTCATGTGTCTTCCCTGTCTCTCATCTCCTTAGCAACCTGCGTCATTATCATGCACCTTCTGCTCTTTATCTCTACCCAAGCTCGTTATTTTGTACATGATCCGCAATAATGGTGGTGCGCTACTTTTATGTCCTCAGGACACTCTGGACACTCAGTCCACCTCAGTTGTAGCAGACGACAGCGCCTCTATCCTGATGGATGACACCTGCAGCCAATGGTCTTCAGCGGCTGACACTGAGGAGGAGCGGCGGAGCGCCTTGGAAAAAAGCTTGTAGGTTTTCTACTGAAAAGTGTGCAACAATACTTTATTTGGAGGGACTACAATGTCCATTTTGAAATATAGTGTGCATATTTTCCACAACAAATGCACTTTAGTATAGTGTTGCTGCTTTTTAGTTTACCTTTAGTTCAATGTGTGGAACATTACAGCTGTGTACATACAGTAAGGGTGCACTCATGCGATGAACATGCTTACCACCTAAACTCTGGATTATTTGACCGGTGCGAAGTTTGTGAACACTGTGATGTACCAAAGCATGGCTGGAGTAGTGGAGTTTTACCATAGTACGTTTGCTATGCATGAACACATGCACAGGTGCCATACCTGGACATGTCTTATATTTGATTTAGATAGCAATGTGTGTTATTGATAATACACCACATTGCACAATTGCTACATTACGACTCTGTTCTTAAACTTCATTCTTTTAAATTTTAAATTGTTTTCAACTAAGAATTGAATCAGATCTGACGTGGGATGGTTATTAGTCAGAGTTCATATCTACAGTAGAGTCAAACAAAAATCAAATCTTATAAAAAAACAGGAATACATTTTTACCCTAAGAAACTATGCCAATTCAATTATTCTGTTCCATACACCCAAAAAATATGAACACATAACACATTTTACAGAGAATGATTATTGTTTTACATGATCCTGACCTACATGTAAAACACTTCCATGTGGTCTAGATCAGTGTTTTTCAACCTTTTTTGAGCCAAGGCACATTTTTTGCGTTGAAAAAATGCGGAGGCACACCACCAGCAGAAATAATTAAAAAACAAAACTCAGTTGACAGTAAAAAGTCATTGTTGCAATTGTTGGATATGATTTTAAAGCATAACCAAGCATGCATCAATATAGCTCTTGTCTCAAAGTAGGTGTACTGTCACCACCTGTCACATCACACCCTGACTTATTTGGACTTTTTTGCTGTTTTCCTGTGTGTAGTGTTTTACTTCTTGTCTTGCGCTCCTATTTTGGTGGCTTTTCCTCGTGTTTTGGTATTTTCCTGTAGCAGTTTCATGTTTTCCTTTGAGCGATATTCCCCGCACTTGCTTTGTTTTAGTAATCAAAAATATATCAGTTGTTTTTATCCTTCTTTGTGTGGACATTGTCTTTGCTCCACAGTAAGTCTTTGCTGTCGTCCAGCATTCTGTTTTTGCTTACTTTGTAGCCAGTTCAGTTTTAGTTTTGTTCTACATAGCCTTCCCTAAGCTTCAATGCCTTTTCTTAGGGACGCTCACTTTTTGCTTATTTTTGGTTTAAGCATTAGACACCTTTTTACCTGCACACTGCCTCCCGCTGTCGCGTATATTGTGATCACGACAAACCATTGTCGTTTCACACGACATGTTCCCAACATCTACAAAGCAATTACCTACCGACTTCCACCTACTGATATGGTATGATATAATATGGTTAACTCTGCCGAGCTCTAGACAGCACAGACACTCAACAACAACACATCATTTGCAGACTATAATTACTGCTTTGCAAAAAATATTTTTAACCCAAATAGGTGAAATTAGATAATCTCCCACGGCACACTAGGCTGTATCTCACGGCACACTGGTGTGCCGCGGCACAGTGGTTGAAAAACACTGGTCTAGATAATATGCTTTGGTGTAAATCTTGCATACATTTTGCTACACAGTCACATTTATAGCCCATTTTTCAAGTCTCTTTGCAAGATGCTTGATTCAGAAGGCGTTCCCGCATTGCAAATGAAACCTCTCCAAAAATATCATAATTCATCTTTTGAAAATGTACACTGGTCTTGAATTTGTAACCGCTATTATTTTTTTTAGACACTTTCCAAAATAAACTTCATAAACAGGGTTCGGATAGATTAACCTGGTCACAAATTAGGTACATCTGCACACTCGCCAATCGATTCAGTGCCGCTTAAAAAAAAATATATTTTTGCCGCAGCCTTTATGGCACAGCATGTTGCACGTCAGTGTCATTTTGCACATGTTATGATTAGATGAAAAATATACTTTATCCTACCTTTGTTTGTGTTTCCTCATGGCCGAAAGCAGAGGCCGAAGTCTTTCTTCCCCTCTGACTGAGAGCTTGACTTAAGGACCAAATAAGTGCGTCCACCTCATTCTGACATCCCAACGTAGCCAAAATACAAAACCCCGCAAACAGAGGCATCAAAAACTGTGTGCAGGCTCACGTCCGAAATGCATGAAACTTATGATTTGAGGCTTTGAGATTAACACGAGTATTCAACATTGTAACAACATTTATAATTCAGAAAAGACAAAATGCATCATAGGTCCCCTTAAAGTGTTTTTGTAGACACAGTCTATAGATGCTCTTACAGGTAAGTTTTATAATAAAAAAAGCAACTCCAGAATTGAGCTGTTTGGGAAGTAATTGTGGTCTGCCCACATATGTTACTTCCAGTTGGACCAAACTATTTAAGTCACAACCAGTTTTCCAGTTGGCCAAGTAGTTCAGTGAAACAGACCGTGTTGAATGCAGCGCTGAGGTCCAATAACATTAAACCAGAGCAGTGTCTGTGCAAGACTGTGGTCGAAATCCTGACTGGAAAACTGACTTGTGCCATGCCAAAGATGTATTTAATGGCTTAAAACAGGGTTTGTTCCAGGATTTTGCTTAAAATGGCTGGTTTGGGTCTATAATTGCTAATGTGTGCGTTATTAAGATGGTTGTTGAAGTAATACCAGCAGTTTGTGGAGCCTGTGGTCTGATAGAAGACATCGTTAAATGTTTGCAGAGTTTCAAATGCAAAAGGGATTTTTGTATAAGCAGAATGGATGTTAGGGAGGGGTAGAAGGACATCAGAGGATGTGAAGAGTTTTAATGGTGGTCAACATCATGTCATGATGATGATGATGGTTTAATGTTTCATCTGGGCTCACACACTAGCTGCATTTTCACATTATTTGTTTCAATCCTGCGATAAATTGTCTTTATTGGGGAAAATACATGTTCATATAATGAACTCATTGTAAGAGTATTTGTTTTCCCAGAATGGAAAATAGTAAGATCAGAATGTTTTTTATGACAATTAGCATGTGTATTTTCAAATAACCTCCTACATGTGTAAGGGAAATGAAATGCCCAGGACATGGTTGGAATGTGCCAATAATTAAAAACTAAAATACCGGTAATCTCCTTGTGCTTTTCAGGAAAAGTATAATTGTATTGTTCAGTTAGCACACTTCTACTGAAAGTTTTTTATGTAATAAAAAAAAAAGGATTTATTTGAAGTCATGCACCTGTCCTTTCTCGTTTGTCTCATTTTAGATATGTACTGAAGGAGCTTATTGAGACGGAGAAGCATTATGTAGCAGACCTGGGCCTCATTGTAGAGGTAAGTTTTGCTTCAGTCTGTCGGAACAGAGCTCTAAATCCTTATCGTCACAGTTTTTGCAATTTCCCCATCCCGCACTGTCTCCAGTGTAAAGCAGATTTTAGGAATTATGAGCTTGCAGAAGTGTCAAGGCAATACTTCTTCTGGTGCTTTAGATAGCTAGAAATATTCCAGTTCATACAAAGGTTCAAGTCATCTGAAACTGAACTGATGTCTGCAGAGCATGAAGCTTTACGTATAATTGTGTGTGTATATATATATATATATATATATATATATATATATATATATATATATATATATATATATATATATATATATATATATATATATAAATATATATATATATTTATACACAGTGCAGGCCAAACGTTTGGACACACCTTTTACCTCATTCACAACACAACTGATGGTCCCAACCCCATTGATAAAGCAAGAAATTCTACTAATCAACCCTCATAAGGCACACCTGTGAGGTGAAAACAATTTCAGGTGTCTACCTCTTAAAGCTCATCGAGAGAATGCCAAGAGTGTGCAAAGCAGTAATCAGAGCAAAGGGGGGCTATTTTGAAGAAACTAGAATATAAAACATGTTTTCCGTTATTTCACCTTTTTTGTTAAGTACTCCACATGTGTTCATTCAAAGTTTTGATGCCTTCAGTGACAATCTACAATGTAAATAATCATGAAAATAAAGAAAACACATTGAATGAGGAGGTGTGTCCAAACTTTTGGCTTGTACTATATATATATATATATATATATATATATATATATATATATATATATATATATATATATATATATATATACATATATAGAACAAGCCAAAAGTACTATAACAAAACGTCAAGCATGATATTATGTTTGAACATGACTATTCCAGAATTTTCCAGCCACTGAGCCTGAA